>NC_143015.1:63995942-64278442 GCF_055824585.1 Amblyomma mixtum
CTACATGCTAATTAACTGCTAATTAATGACACTTAAGCTTCGCGTTTAGGAGTGGAACGCGAAAGCGTGTAGCGCTACTAGGGAGTCCACGGACGCCACCATCCGTTCGGCACGATGCCTTCCTTGCCCTATGAACGCAACGCTTCTTGAGGAAAGCAAATAGCGCAGCAATTCTGTCATCTCGGCAGACACCTCAGCCGCACCGTACAGGAAGGGAGAAAGTGGGAGTGAAAGAAGAGACCGAAAGAGTGGCCGCAATGAAGGAAATGAGAATTGTATTCGACGAAAGGAAATTGCGCAGTAACTGTCTCGTATATCTCGGTGGACACCCGTCATTTGTTTGTAGAGGAAGGGGGGAAGTGGGAGTGAAAGAAGAAAGAGAAAGAGGGGCCGTAATGAAGAAAAGGAATACGGTATTTGAGGAAAGGCTATTATGCAGTAACACACTTATCTCGGTGGGCACCCATCAAAAGCCTGACACCTCTGCTGACAAGCTTGTGCTGACAGCCTTCTATCGACAATAATGAGGCATTAAAGGCTTTCACCTTAAAAATTGTTAACACCGTACGCAATTGTATATTGTGGTGGCGGAAACCCGGTTTTCTTCCCTGCAGATGGGCAGCACATGACAGCAGCAGCTCTGGATGCATACTGGGTCGAACGCAAGCATCGCGTGCATTGAGTGCCGGTCAAAAGGCACCCCAAGTGTAAGTCTTTCCTGGGGGAGACCTGGAGTATCTTAGTTAAAAATGTGCATTTAAAAAATTCTGGAGAAGACAAGAATTCATATGCTTCAACATTCACGACCACTTTAACGGAGCTAAATTTCTATAACCTTTCAATGGTATTCTTTTTACTTATAAGCACTTAGTCAGCCTCGTGAAAATGTGTGGATGGGGGCCACCATTACACAAACGTCCTGCGGCCTAGCTCTTTCTTTTGGTGCGGTTTCAGAGCTCTCGGTTCTTACATGGCGGAAAATGCTTTCGTACAGAGGGTTTGTAGCGAAGGCTGACGATGTTTCCTACAATTGCGGTTTGATGTATTCGTTGTTATTTTAAGCACAGTTTTATATAAGAAGATATTAGGTGAAATATATTAACAGGATGGTGTGGCGTTGTGGCGCCATCCAAACCTGCCCCACCAGATTGTGAGCAAAATGGCCACAGTGGCAGGCGGCACTTATCTAAAGATTGCCCACTCGGGATGAGCAACCTGGGCAGCACACGGCCCACCGCTTGGAGCACCTGCCATCGGAGGGTAGTGGCGCATCGCTTAACACTCCACCACTGCACTAGGAGGGGTGTGCGGACTGTAAGGAGTCGATCAAAGTATGGATTGGCCGTCTACATGCGCGAGAATTAACCCAGTACGCTATTCGCTATTGAGTCATGCCCATAAGGCGGAGCATAAGTGTACCCTTCTAATTTTTTCTGCCGTTTTGGCGCTGCACTTTGCAGGAGCCGGTCTCGAGCCAGGTCCCCGGATGATGAGCAGCCGTGGCCAGCTACACCGACCGTAGTAAGTCCGCCTCAGGGGTGCCGGAAGTCAGGCCAAAAACTTCAGGCAGGCAGTTTGTTGATCTAAAGTGCGGTGAGGCGGAAGCATTACGCGCAGTGTGGCAGCTTGTGTCACTGATGTGTGGTTAAGGAGGTGATTAAGTACACAATTGTTTGTGAATCTCAAATGCTGGCGACACTGGAGGGCTTTTGGGAGGCATCTGTCTGATTCGGCGCCTTTCTGCAAGCACTCTCCAGCGTCCTGTACAAGGATAACTACATATGCGTTGGCAGGCAGTAGCGTAGACATTGGCACGCTCTGACCGTTCCCATTCACTCATAAACTTTAGAAACACATCAACTTTATCGGTTGTGACTTCAGGAATTAGAATGAATCAAAAGTTTTATCATTTCTTCCTCGTCAATAAATTTGACCATCCCTGCTGCAAAAACATCGGCACAGGAATAAAGAGTAAGAAAGAAGAGTAGGAAAAAACTTCTTACCGCTTACCTTACAGAGCGCCTGTGCTCACAACTGATTTCGTGCTCAGGTTGCTCTCTCCGAGCAACCCAGTGAGCTTGGCCGCGTGACCATGCGACGTCGTAATAACCTCCCCACTTAAATATGAGCAAACGGACGCCCGTTGAGCTGTAAGTTAAAATAATGATTAATCAAAAAAGGCTGCTGCAGAAGAGCAACCCGGGTCTCGTAAGGCTCAATGGTGGCCGGACGACTGCCCCAGGAGAGGTTTGCGGACTCCCTGAGTTCGATGAAAGTAGAGAATTAATTACCTTGTGCATACATCAGAATTAACCCATTAAGCTATTGCGTCATGCCCTTAAGACGGAGCATAAGTGTTTCCTCTAATTTTTATATGCCGTTTGCGCGCTGCACTTTGCAGGAGCTGGTCTCGGGCCAGGTCCCCGGATGACGGGCAGTCGTGGCCAGCTACACGGGCCGAAGTATGTGGCCGAAAAGCAACATCTGACCAGCAGAAGTGAGAAACACTTTTATCAGAAAAAATGTTTGAACATCATTGCAAGGCTTATTGGGGCCTAGTTGGGATGCCGACGCCGTCGGCTGTTCCTTAAAAGTTTCGGAGCGGATAGACAATATCTCGAGTCGATCTGTGAAACAAATCTTCGTGGCCATTCCCATTGACTGATAAACTAGGACTGCATGTTCCTTTCGGTCGTGACTCAACGAATTAGAATCAAAAGCTTTAAAAGTATTTACCTCTTATAAAATTTGCTTTTTCTGAGAAAGTAAAATTGCGTACAGCTTACCCTACAGCGCCTGTTCTCACAGCTGATTCCATGTGAGCAGCAATTATGGATATTTTCATTGCCTGAATAGAGGTTGCCTAATAAACAGTACTCGTATGAAGGCGTGTTCAGAGTGGCGCGTCGCGAAGGCTATGCGTCCTGCCTTAACCGGAGATGATACGGAGTGTGTAACGACCGGCGATCCGCCTAGCCTTCCGCTATCATTGTGAGGTTAGCGAATGTGAATCTAGAACGTTACATGAAACCGCTTGAGCACGACGGACCGACCGACTCATGGGACACGTATATCGCGTAGCAGAAACTCGGTCAACGGGCGGCAGCCCCTGGAACAAACATGGTGGATTGTTTGCTCCCCACCACGACGATTTCACAGAGCACTTTGATGGACTGCCATGTCGAACGGAGTGACCACGCATGTAGGGACAGAGCACAACAACTGAATTTCCTGTGCGGCTAACGATTAGCGCGTTCTTCTCAGAAAGGCTCCATAAAAGAAAACGAGGTTTTTTTAATAGCTGTGAATGGGAACAAAATGATGGCCAATTTAGTGTGGTTAGACGAAATGCTAATCAGGTGCACTAGCACTTCGGTTTAAACTTCGATTTTGTTTTCAGTTAGAGGCTTGGCTTTGAAGGCCATTCAGCCTTGAAATAAAGTGCGCAGGTTCCACTCAACCCTGTGGGCACGTTGCCAGCTGCCACTGTGAAGCAGACTTTAAACAAACTTGACTGAGAGCCTCTAAAAGGCATGCAGGTTTCGCTGCAATTTTTTGCTTTCAGGAGTGAAATGCAATATCGGTTATTTTTGGTGACCATGGGTTGGTATCACGGCATGGTAGGCATGGTTTGGAAATTTTAACTTATTACGCATTATTCTTATCGTCGACGGCATGAATTTAGATCTAGCAGCGGGGCCAATATTTATCGTTCCTAAATTCCCGTTTCTAGCGAGTGCAGTCGTGTGTCTTTAATATGGACGCTCTGGCTCAAGACCCAAACTGTACTAGGAGCGAATGGTGCTGTACCGTGACCGAGGCGACTAGGCTGGAGACTCCCTTCGAAAAGTTGATAGCTTGACAAGCATTGATAATAATCGAGGCAGTGTGTAGGTTGACGTGCATTTGTGACTGGGCCATGATGGGCCGCGCGTTCTGAAACTGTGCGTAACGATGCAGACATCAACAGCTCACGGCTGCTCCTGATGTCGATGGCCATGGGATCATGTGGAATACCTGCATCGCATGCTGGCGTCCCGGCGGCAGCGAGTCCTGTAATATTTGTCACACTAGGTTGACCAGGTGAGTTATTTTTGACGTCCAACTCTCTCTTTATACCACTGCTACGCACTATTCATTAGTGATTTGCTTAGCTTGCATGCCGCGATTGTCTACTATTGTGTCTATGTGGTTCCAACGTCCACTAAAGCAATATAGCGGGGCACTTTTTGCGTCCCCCCTCTGTCAACTTTATTTTATACTTGTGCTATCAAAGACACACATCGTGGAGAGATTGAGCGGAAACACAGGATGCGCTTTTTGGCGGTGGTGCATTGAAGAAGAGGAATTTAAGAACAATGAAGTGTTTACTCGCATAAAATTGAGAGAACAAAGCACGAGACTAAGCGTAATGGGGCCGAGCTATTTGGCGACCCATCCTAAGAAGACGGAGGAGTTCTTCAGGTTACTGCAAGCTCAGTCCAGCATACAAGGGCAACTCACTTCTATCCTTGAAGCAGCGGATGGAACTTAAATGTAAGAAAAGTGGCTGAAATAACAGCACGGCTCCATTGATTTACACTATATCTTGCATTACTGGATCAGACAGCGGAATCTTTAGCTGTTCATTCAAGGAGAATTTGTACATAATATTTGGACAGATAACACATGGTTAGTGTCCGGTCCAATACAAAACGAGACATTTGGGCAGCCGCATTACCAAATGTCGCAACTAATATTTCAACAAAATCTTAACAGGGAAGTAAGACAGCGAAATCATCCGGTGACCGGTCGGTTACAAAACAAGGCATTTGGGCAACCACTTAATGGAAGTGTGAATCATCGTTTGAACAAAATGTACATATAATTCTTTCAAAATGCAAATAGCTGAACCACATTCTTAGTTGATTTTACCGGAAAAAGAACTTCAAAGAGAGCTTGAAATCTCTTAGAATTTCTATTTCCCATGTTTTTGTGACCTTCGTCGGGATGAATTCCATTAACTAATCTCTCGCATTATGTATTGTTATCGAACGGAAGGTTAAAATTGCTGCCAGCAGCATGCCTTGTGTTGTGAAAAGGCAAAATGATTATGATCGGCAGGACAGGAGAGTTAGTTGTTAATAGGCTATTTACTCTGAGATTCACTATATAAATGCGCTGACCAAAAAATGTTGCTGCTCGAAGTTGCTCAAACAAACATGTTTTTCCACGGACGATTCAGTGAAGAAGTTATGATCCATAAAGGTCGTTTTCGTCGACGTTGCAGAAGTGTTTGGTATTTGCCCGTGGCCCCATAACTAACAGAATAACTTATGCGGCAATGAATAAATGAACAATGCAAGCTGTGTGATTTTTTTTAGGAAAGTCGTTTCTTGTGTAGGCGGCAACGGCATAGTTTCGTGTCCTTCATTTAACCCTAAAATTCGTCATGAATGAATGTTTATATTTAAAAAACCACTAAAACTTTCTGACAAGGGGTGTAGAACAAATTGCATGTCTCCTTTTGCGGTGGAGAGAGCCTTAAAATGCTTTAGACATCACTGCGCTTAGCTTGGAAGGGGTTGCAGGACTCTGGGCAGGCTGGCAGGCACTGAGCAACGCAGGAGATACAGTGGCTAACATGGAAGTGGCACTGGAATGCACCTCTCGCAAAACTAGTACCTGGTCCCACCATGTCACTTCCCGCAGATACTGTATTTTATTTTCTGAGAACATTCGTTTTATCTTTTTTTGATGTAACTGAGTTGCATTGATTTCCAGCCGTTCGCTTTTTTTTGGGTGGTTCAATGGAAAGAATTTATTTTTCTTCGATCTTGAAATGAAGTTTCATTTACTCGCGCCTTGTTTCGGTACATTTCCTGTTTTTCAGCGCTTAGTTCTCCTCACAGAATTTATTCTTGGAGTATGTCATATGATACCGTATAGACACGCTCATAGCAGTTCCGTTAATGGGCCTCGGCGAACTCACGTTCCTCTGGTATCAGTTACTGGCGCTACACTACGAACTCGGACAAGCCTAAAATTTCGCGTTTGAAACTACCACCCAGATAGTTTCATAGTTTGCTGCGTTAACTGTAACCCTTCATTACCATAAGTTGTCCTTACTAGGCAAAAAATTCAGGGGGCATTTTGACTGTCTATAGTGCGTAGAGGCGAAAGCGTTTTCCGCACCACTTTGACTCCCCCTGTGGCACCGGTGACGTCACCACTGGATGAGGTCACACATAATTAGGTACTTATTACTAAGTAATAAATAACTACTAATTAGTGACTGATCACGTCTTAATGACTAAATACTAATTAACTGCTAATTAATTACGCTTAAGCCTCGCCTTTAGGAGTGGAACGCGACAGCGTGTTGTAGCGCTGCCAGGGAGTTCATGGAACGCCACCACCCGTTCTGCGCAGTGCCTTGCGCTTTTTGAGTAAAGGAAAGTGCGCAGTAATTCTCTGCCATCTCGGTGGACACCTCAACCGGTGGGAGTGACCTGAACGATGGACACCTGAACCTGAGTGGGAGTGAAAGGAGAGAAAGAGTGGCCCACAATGAAGGAATTGAAAATTGTATTTGAGGAAAGGAAATCACGCGGTAACTGTCTCACATATATAGGTTGACACCAGGTTAGTGGCAGGGTAGTGGCGCATCGCTTAATCACTGCATCACTGCTCTAGGAGGCGTGTGCAGGCTGCCATGGGTGTATTAAAGTAGACAATACCCGTGTGCAAGCGTGAGAATTAACTCACGAGTATTAACCCATTACGCTATTCGCTATTGAGTCATGACCTTAACGCGGAGCACAAGTGTCCTCTTCCAATTTTTTTTTTTTTTTTGCCGTTTGCGCGCTGCACTTTGCAGGAGCCGGTCTCGGGCCAGCTACTTGGATGATGGGCAGTCCTGCCCAGATACACCGGCCGAAGTACGTCTGCCTCACGGGTACCGGAAGTCAGGCCAAAAAATTTAGAGGAGCACTTTGTCAACCTAAAGTGCGGTGAGGCGAAAGCCTTTTGAGCCGTGTTGCAGCTTGTGTCACTGATGTGTGGTTAAGATGTTAAGTACACAATTCTTTGTGAATCTTAAACGCTGCCGCCATTGGAGGGCGTTTGGGAGGCATCCGTCTGATTCGATGTCTTTCTGCAAACACTCTCCAGCATCCTAGACAAGGAGTAGATATGCGTTGGCAGGAAGTAGCGTAGCCATTAGCACGCTCTCGGCTGCGGAACGGAATGATGGTGGTTCGAATCCCATCGTGGACAATTTTTTTTTAGGCCTAGCTGACTAGAAAAAGCGTGACACCTCTGCTGACAACCTTATGTCCACAACGACGCGGCATTAAAGGCTTTCGACTTAAAAGCCACTCCTGACCAGTAGGGGTGTGAACCACTTTTATCCGAAAATATTGTTACGTGGCGGCCAGCCGAAGAATGAGACGTGGTGAACCATGAGCCAGAGATGATTTTATGACCGCTGGACTAGCGCGAGCGCTCCGTCCCGCGCAACTGCCAGCTTAGTCTTTGTCACACTACCCGGGGCCTCCGAGCGATCGTCCCGATCGGTGACGAACAGACGGCGGAATGGCAATGGTCTTGAGTGGGGGGTTGAACAGTTTGTGGAAGATGGTGCAGTGCTGGCCGCCACGATGAGAAAGACGAGAGAATGAGTCCCGGTCCACGAAGCATCCGGGCAGTAGGGTGCCAGGAGCTGACGGCCGAGGCCCTTGGACGCACCGAACGGCAGGGACAGGGGGGCGGTGTCCTCATGTGTGGGCAGGGTCTTGCGTCGTTCGGGTCTTGGGTCGGTCGGGTCTTGGGTCGGATGGGTCTTGAGTCGTCGCGTCTTGTGGTCCGGGCGGGGGACCGGGGCTGGGGTGTGCGGTGTGGTCGGTTCAGGTCGGGCGGGCTGGGGCACGGCCGTGCGGGGCGGACCAAGTACCCACGGCCGACGTCCACGGCAGGCGCAGGACGCCGAAGCTCCGTGACCAGGATGGCGGTGAAGGGACCCCAGCACCTCACACCAAATGTTACGTGCCGGCCAGCCGAAGAATGAGACGTGGTGAACCATGAACAAGAGATGATTTTATGACCGCTGGCCTAGCGCGAGCGCTCCGTCCCGCGCCACTGCCAGCTTCGTCTTTGTCACAATGTGTTGTAGCATCGTCACAAGGCACATTTCGGCATAGTTTTGATGCCGTCGCCGTCAGTTGTTCCTCGAAAGGGTTCGGAGGGGGTAGACAAATTTTCTAGTAGTTCCGTGAAGCAAATCTTCGTGACAATTCCCATTCACTGACAATCTATAGGACCACATGAACATTTTCGGTCGTGATTTCAGGAATTAGAATGAATCAAAAGTTTCATCAGTATTTCCTCGTCAGAAAATTCGACTATCCCTGTTGCAAAAATTTCTTCCCAGGAATAAAGAGTAAGAAAGAAGAATAGGAGAAAATTTCTTATAGCTTACACTACACTGCGCCTGTCCTCGCAACTGATTTCGTGCTCAGGTTGCTCTCTGGTAGCAACCCAGTCACATTGGCCGCGTGACCTTGCGACGTCTTAACAACCTCCCCACTGAAATGTCACCAAACGGACCCCCGTTGAGATGTCAGTCAAAATAATTAATAATCAAAAAAGTCTTCTGCGGAAGACCAACCTGGGTTTCGCAAAGCTCAACGCTGGCGGTGTTTCAGGGAGTAACCTGCAGGGCCAGTCACGGATCGCTAAATCGCTGTTCCACTGAGCCATATCGATATGAGGACTTTGAGCGGCCTATGAATGTAAGCACGAGAATACTAATTCCGCGTATGGGTATCAACCCATTTACGCAATCGAGAGATAAATGCAGATCAAAGTGTCGCCTCCCATTTTTGTGCATATAGCTCTCACTTGAGTGGCGCTGCAGTGTCCCGAACTATGACTGGGCAAGCTGTGTTAGGTTGACATAACTTGTTTTTAGAATACTGGTCCTTTTGATGGGTTTAATTACTATTCGTAATCCTCCAAGCTGTTCTGTAGAGAAGGCGTTCACGTAAACATGTCTTACGTAATGGTGAAGGGATTCTTTCAGCGATAGTTCTACGTACCACACTCAGCGAAAGCACTTGATTGTCGACAGGGATCACCGCCTCATTCGTTACCTCCGCCTGCCGCGTCCCCTTACAGCACCCGTTCTGCCTGTGGCGGATGTCCTGCGGCCTAGTTCTTTATTCGGCATGGTTTCAGAGCTCTCGCTTCTTACGTAACGGAAAATGCTTTCGCACAGATGGTTTGTGATGCAGGCTGAGGATTTTCGCTGCATTTTAGGGTGGATGTATTCGTTGTTACTCTAATCATCGTTTTAATATAACTAAGAAGGTATTTCGTGAAGTATATTAAGGCGATGGCGTAGTCGTCGTTGACCGTAGGGGAAAAATCCCCAAAAATCTCCAGGAAAGCAACCTTAGGAGGGAGGTGGGCCAGCTAGGTCATGTGAAGTTGTGGCGTCACCACAACCTGCCCACCAGATTGTGAGCGAACTGCCCACAGTGGCAGGCGGCAGTTAATCATTGGTCGATCCGGAAGAGCAATCTGGGGCGCACAAGGTCCACCTCTGGGAGCTCCTGCCATCGCAGGGTAGTGGCGCATCGCTTAACCACTGCACCAGTGCACCAGGAGAGGTCAGCGGACTGCCAGGGTTCGATGAAAGTAGAGAATTACCTTCTGTATACATGAGAATTAACCCATTAAGCTATTGCGTCATGCCCTTAATGCGGATCATAAGTGTCCCCTCTAAATGTTTTTTTCTGCTGCTTGCGCGCTGCACTTTGCAGGAGCCGGTCTAGGGCCAGGTCCCCGGATGACGGGCAGTCGTGGCCAGCTACACTGGCCGAAGTACGTCCGCCTCACGGCAGCTGGAAAAAAGGCCAAAAGCCAAACCTTACCAGCAGGGTGAGAACCTCTTTTATGCGAAAATATGTAGAAGCATCGTCACAAGGTATATTTGGGCCTAGTTTTGATGCCGCCGCCGTCGGCTGTTCCTCGAAAGCTATGGAGGTGGTGGACAATTTTCTCGACTTGATCCGTGAAACAAATCTTCGTGCCCATTGCCATTCAAAGATAAACTGGGACCACATGATCATTTCGGTCGTGATTTCACGAATTAAAATTAAAAGTCTTAAAATTTTTTATCTCCAAAATATCTTGCTTTTCCAGACAAAGGTAAGGTAGGAAGAAGAAAAAAATTGCGAAGCCACTCTGGCAACTAAAGTGTTGAGAAGAAAAAGACGAGGACGCTTTCGGGTGGATGTGACGTCACATCGTTCTCGTGGCTTTTTTGATACCGCAATTAAACACTTTTCAGGTATCTTAAGTGTTCATTACGCTTACTTACATATTTTTCTATATAATTTAACACATATTATACATTTTCCGACCATTTTGTAAGAATTTTTACTATGCACTGACGACTTGCGGTGGATGTGACACCTCACCAGTCCCGTATTTATATCCACGGCCGTGCTATTTCGCCGCAATTTTGATATTTTGATTATAATTAAATAATTATGTGGGAATCCTGGCTTTCCGCCGTCGCCTTTGCGCGGCTGTGCCGGCCTCCCGCGTTGTTTCTCCTCTTTCCTTGCTTCCGCCGCAGGCGGTGGAGAGGCGGCTGGGTGACTAATCACTGTCATTTAGCCACAGCTCCGCCCCGGCTCCCCAATGGCCTTTGCCATTGGCGCCTTTTGGCGGGAATTCCGGGACCCGCTTTGGTGGCCGCGCACTGCGCGACCGTCCGAGCGGGGCCCAGAGAGAGATCCCTCCGAGACAGCGTAAGGTGCGTACGTTACTGTTTGTCCGTGGCGGCCTTTGCCGTTCGGACCAGTGCTTACTCGAGCTCGCCTGCACGTGTCCTCTGACCTGCAGCGGCTCGAGCCTGTCCAGCGGGGTCCAGCGACCTCCGACAGGCGTACCTTGCGTTGATTGCCCACTCTCTCTCGCAACCGGCCCAACGGTCGACACGAGTGAGAGGTCACAGCACCGCCGCGGGGACATTCTCCTGCAGCGGCGTGCTAGCGGCGCGCATTGCTCGAGTCGCTTCGAGCGCGCAGCGGAGCCTTGCTCCTCGCGCGCCCCCGGGACGGGGTGACGATTGAGTGTGTGTGTACTGCTGAAGGACGACGTGAATAAACGTCTCCTTCGTGAACTTGGAGGCCTATTTCTTTGCGGCGAATCGCTCTCCTCCCAGCGGAGGTTGAGTGCACCGCGTCGGTGTCCCAGTGTGTGTGTGTGGTGACGGCTGATCGGGGCCCTTGGCTCGCGCGAAGCTCGAACCCGCGGTGGGTGGTGGCCTGTATCCACGTAGAAACCCACAACTGGCGCCCAACGTGCTAAGTCATTGGCGCTTACGCCTTTGATGACACATTAGCCGAGCAGGTCGCCTTGCCGATCACGCTTGCGCATCATGTCTACTCCCAGCGGGGCACTCGGCAGCTACATGTCGGCTCCCTACGGAGTTGTAGCGTCGTTTGATCCGCTGGCTGCTGTTCCTTCGAATAGCCAGCCAGACACCGTGGTTGGCCGCGGCCCCCGTTGGGGTTTACGGCGACACAACCCAAAATGTCGACCACGCGGCTCCCATTGGAGCTGTATCGGAAGCACCCTGCGGTGCATCCGCTGGTCACATGCCTCAGCTGTACACGCTTTCCGCCCAGTGCGAAAGCAGTTCGTGTCACGCTGCCGCAACCGGCAGCTTCGAACAGCAGCAGCCGTGCCCCGCGAGCAGTCAATTCTGCACTGGGAACGGCGAGGCGCTGGCCCGGTTCCCTGTGGAAACCACGCCGCTCATCGAACTAGGAGCCTTGCCTCCCTCGTTCGTGCAGCCCACCCAAACCTTCACCGAGGCCGGGGCGCAGGCGCTGCTAGCCAGTGCTGCCCAGATGATCCAGTCGCTGTCAGGGGCTGTTGGGACGCTTTTGGCCACGCCGAAGTTGTCTCACCCCGCGGTCAAGTTGCCCATGCCAACATACCGCGGGTATGATGACCTACTCAGTGCCCGGAATTTCCTTGAGTCCCTCACCCATTATCAGAGAACTATGGGTCTCACTGAGCAGGTGGTGCTTGCACACATCATCCCCGCAGCACTGACTGACACGGCAGCTCGGTGGCATCGGCTTTCCGGCCACCGGGCAGCGACTCTCGAGGAGTTCCGTGCAGCATTCCTGCGCGAATTCCTGCCCGCTGACTACGAGCGTAGGATGCGGCGAGAGCTGGAGCTCCGTACTCAGGCTCCGGATGAGTCGCTGCAAGAGTATGTTCGTGCGATGGAAGACCTTTTCTCAATCGCCGAGCCCAGAGCCTCGAACGAGCAGCGTGTCGAAAGGACGATCAGGCAGGCACATCCGACCTTTTCGGCTTACCTGCGCGGCGGCCGATTCCGAGATTTGGAGGAGCTGGCCGCCGAGGCAAAGCGCATTCAAGGCGACATTCTCGCCGCGCGCGCCTATCGTCCGCCACCGCCGGCAAGCGAGGCCCTTGAGCCACGCTGTGCATGGAGAGGGGCCTTGCCCTTACCCAACCGGCGACCACCCGCACAACCTGCCTTTGCAGCTGTTAGCGGGCAAAACGAGGCATGGGAGTTGAGCGACAGAGCTCTCGATCCCTACTCGTACGGGAGACGGGCAGCCTGCGCTGCACCGTTTTCTGACGCGCGTGCTGAGGGGCGCCAAGCGCTCCAACGCACAGCGGAGGGGGAAACCCGACTCGGCCGACCCTTTGGTCGTGCAGCGGGCGGACCCAGGCAGGCAGAGGCGCCATTGTCCCGCGACCAAGCTCGCGGCGGTGTGCGCTGTTTCCGCTGCCAAGAGAGGGGCCACTTAGCAAGAGAATGCACCGTAGCCAGGCCTCGTGCGAGGCAGGGAAACGGCGGCGGGGGTCGGTCGTAAAGGGACCACCGGCCCAACCTCTGCTAATTCCCTCTGCGTACAGAGCAAGCTGCCTTGCTAATGCGCACGCGCTGTTTATTCCGGTCACCATTGCTGGCCGCGAATTTTCGGCGTTACTGGATACGGGAGCCAGCGCTTCCTTGTTCGGTGAAGAGGTGTTGTCCCACTTGCAAAAGCACTCTGTGCGCTTGCGGGACTGCCGTACGGCATTCAACCTTGCGAAAGGCGTAGCCCATTCGGCTGGCGCCGCGAGGCTGACTGTCAGGTGGGGAGAGCGGACGAGACGCACGCGTTTCATCCATCTCCCAGGGCTCAGTGTGCCCATGATTCTCGGACGGGACTTTCTCCTGAAAACCGGGATCGTGGTGGACATTGCGAATGGCGCCTATCGCGACGGACCATTTTCCCAGCTTAAGCCGTTCATTAGCCCACCGGCGTCAGTATCTGCCTGCGCAGTGAAAGCGTTCGGAGAGTGCCACGCTCAGCGGACAGGGCCACGCCCTTGTGTCGAGCGTTCCGTCGTTCAGCCTCCCCTTTGGGACCGAGCGGCGCGGCACGACCAGGCACCACATCCGCTGGCCGCCTGTGCGGTAACATTGGATGACACACAGAAGGCTCGTTTGACAGCGCTATTGCGTCAGTACGATGAGCTATTCACGGATCAACCTGGCTGTACCACTTTAGTGAGCCACAAGATCCACACTGGAGACGCGCTTCCTTTGAAGTGCAACCCTAGACCCGTCAGCCTTGCGAAAAGGCAGGTGATTGATGGGTTGCTGGATGAGATGCTGTCGGCGGACATAATCCGCCGCTCGTCCAGCGCCTGGGCGTCTCCGGTGGTGTTGGTGCCTAAGAAAGATGGCAGCCACCGTTTGTGTGTGGATTATCGCCGTCTAAATGCGCTGACTCGCAAGGATGCCTATCCGCTCCCGACGATCAGCTCAATCGTAGGAAACCTGGGCAGCGCGCGGTACTTTTCCACGCTAGATGCCTCCAAAGGTTACCTACAGGTCCAGATGGCTGACACTGACCGGTCTAAGACCGCGTTCACGTGTCACAGAGGGCTGTTTGAGTTCACTCGTATGCCCTTTGGTCTCTGCAATGGTCCTGCGACTTTTCAGAGGCTCATGGACCGCGTCCTGGGGGAAGCGAAATGGTCCCACGCCATGTGCTACCTGGACGATATCGTGATTTATTCACAAACCTTCGATGAGCACTTAGGCCACATTGCCGACGTGCTCGAGAGGGTACGGGCTGCTGGGATGACTTTGAATCCTGCGAAAGCCCAAATAGCGCGGACCCGGGTTCAGTTACTAGGGTTCACGCTGGGCGAGGGCTCCATTGAGCCTGATGCGGAGAAACTTCGAGCCGTACTCGAATTTCCCGCGCCCAAGGACGTACGCAGCCTCCGCCGCTTTCTGGGAATGGCCAATTTTTATCGGTCGTTCATCCCGTACTGTGCCCGCGTGCAGGCACCCTTGACCAAGCTCTTGGGAAAGACTGCAGCGTGGCGATGGGGGCCCGAGCAAGAGCGATCCTTTCGCCTCCTGTCTAGTGCCATTGCCGAGACAGCGCAGCTCAGGCTACCCGACCTGACCAGACAGTTCGTAGTCCAGACTGACGCGAGCGATCTGGGTTTAGGAGCAGTTCTCCTACAGGAATTCGATGGCGTGCTGCAACCGCTGGCCTTTGCCAGCCGCTCCTTGCTGCCCTCGGAGAGGAATTTTTCCGTGACCGAGAAGGAGTGCCTCGCCATCGTGTTTGCACTGCGCAAATTTGACGTCTACCTTGATGGAACGCAATTCGTGGTGCAGACAGACCACAGTGCGCTCAGCTGGCTGATGCGGCTCCGCGAGCCTGCGGGTCGGCTGGCGCACTGGGCTCTCCTGATACAGCATTACGACTTTTCTGTGCAGTATCGAAAGGGGAGCACAAACGTGGTAGCTGACGCGCTATCCCGTGCCCCACTCGCCAGCGGCGCTTTGACGCCTGTAGGCGGAGGGGGCGAAACAGCGGACGAGCCGCCGGGCGGCAAGGAGGGGGAGCCCGGAAACGGGTTAACCCATTCCGCTAACCAGGCAAGCAGCGCTTCGCAAAGCGGACGAGAGGCAAAGCTCTTCGTGAGCGCCTCGGAAGTGCCGACGCGAACGGAAATTTTGGCTGCAAACCTGAGTGGGGACGGGACCATGCTCCCCTCTGGGATGACTGGAATCGTTTTCATCCGTAAAGAGCTACTGAAAGCCCAGCAAAATGACCCCTTTTGTCGCGAGGTGAGCGACGGTCTCAGGGAGACGGAGCGCCGTGACGCTACTTGTATTGTAGCGGGCGCAGGTGGGCAGAAGCCAGCGTGTGTCGCGGCGAACCCCGGGGATTCATATTTGCTGGACAGTGACGGGCTCGTGCTGAAGTACATAGCCACCGATGACGAGTCCATCGACCCGTTCAAGGTGGTTATCCCCAAAAGTCTGAGAGGCGCACTTTTGCGATTCTCTCATGACGAACCACTGGCCGGTCATCTGAGTGGCTCCAAAGTTTTTGCAAAACTGAGTCATTCGGTGACGTGGCCTGGCATGAAGCGTGACATTTTCCGCTATTGCCGTTCCTGCCATGTCTGTCAAGCGGTGAAGTCACGGGGCGGCAAGCCGCCTGGAATGATGAAACCGATTAACAGTGTGCGTCCGTGGCAGATGGCCACCTGCGATTTGATGGGGCCTTTCCCCAGGACCAAGCAGGGGCTCTTAGACCTGAAGGCCTACGCGTCACGGTCTGACGAGCTTGCGCCGGTACCCATTGCTATCAAAGGCAAGCGCAAAGGCACAACTGGTGCCGCGGAACGCAAGCGTACGGAGCACCGGTACAATCTGAGGCGACGGTCACCGGTGTGATTGATGCCGGACGGCGGACTTTTCCGCAACCGAAGGCACGCAGCCTCAGCTAGCTGGCGAGCTTTCTCGTCAGGCCCTACCCAGGCGAAGCACGGTGTGTTGTTTTTTTGTTGTTGTTGTTTGGCAGCATGCTCAGTTCCAGCCTTGCGTGTTTATCTATTTATTTATTTGTTTTGTTTTAGACAGTTTCTAGCCACTTTCGTTTCCCGCTTCGTCTGTTTTGTTCTAACGTACCGAGATGTACATAGGCAAACTTCAGCCCGCTCGTGCTTGCTCTTATCTTCGAGAAGGAATAGATTGGATTAGGTGTCGTTTGTACAGCGCGCCTTTTCTCATTTCCGGCCCGACTGTGGGTGGTTGGCTCCTTAAGTAGCCGTGTGTCGCGGTGCGCGAGTTTTGTGCGGCCCGTATGGAGGGGAAGTTGGCGGGGCGTTTGGGGCGATGGGGGGCGGAAAGTGCTCCCTTTGACCCTCGCCGCGGCGCCTCTGGACGCTTCTGATAAGGGGATCGGTGTCGCCGACCAGCGTCCGCGCACTTGCCGGTGTATGCGTGGTTGTGGCTTTGACTGTGTGCGCGCGTAACCATGAGCCAAGGCGACGCCTGTGAGTTGTGCCGTTGTGTTCTTCTGCGTGAGCGCGAGGATGAGAAGGACCCCTCGCTGTGGCCAAGGTTACACATCAGGACGCCGCCGAACGACCTCGCCCGTTTCAGTCGGCGTGAAAAGGGTGCCCTAACTGTCTTGTGCCGAACGTGACGTCGTGTCCAAGGGCGCGAGGTTAGTGCTCTGCCGCGGCCCCGTCGTCATCAACGGAAAGACCACCATCAGTCGTCGGCCCTCCCAACCCGTTCAACTTGAAGTCTGCGAGCGGTGAGTCGCCGACCGGCCTACTGGGCCGCGCCATCGAACTTTGAGGCTGACATCCACATGTCACATAGTTATACAGTTGAATTCACATCGCCTTGTGTACCGTGTATATAATCTGCAAGCTGTTTTGATTTTCTTGAAGCGTATGGCAGTGCTTGTTTGTTTACCTTGTTTTCCTTCGTTTGTGTGTTTTAGTTTCTTTTGGCTGTAACTGATGTGTAGCTAGTTTTTTTTGTGTCTATTCATTTCTTTATTTTGGAACTGAAGTGTAGATTATTTTTTTTTGTGTATTAATTTCCTTATTTTGGCCGCGTGCTATGCCGATGGGTAGGAGGGCATTTAAGGAGAGGGGAATGTGGGAATCCTGGCTTTCCGCCGTCGCCTTTGCGCGGCTGTGCCGGCCTCCCGCGTTGTTTCTCCTCTTTCCCTTGCTTCCGCCTCAGGCGGTGGAGAGGCGGCAGAGTGACTAATCACTGTCGTTTAGCCACAGCTCCGCCCCGGCTCCCCAATGGCCTTTGCCATTGGCGCCTTTTGGCGGGAATTCCGGGACCCGCTTTGGTGGCCGCGCACTGCGCGACCGTCCGAGCGGGGCCCAGAGAGAGATCCCTCCGAGACAGCGTAAGGTGCGTACGTTACCGTTTGTCCGTGCCGGCCTTTGCCGTTCGGACCAGTGCTTACTCGAGCTCGCCCGCACGTGTCCTCTGACCTGCAGCGGCTCGAGCCTGTCCAGCGGGGTCCAGCGACCTCCGACAGGCGTACCTTGCGTTGATTGCCCACTCTCTCTCGCAACCGACCCAACGGTCGACACGAGAGAGAGATCACAGCACTGCCGCGGGGACATTCTCCTGCAGCGGCGTGCTAGCGGCGCGCATTGCTCGAGTCGCTTTGTGCGCGCAGCGGAGCCTTGCTCCTCGCGCGTCCCCGGGACGGGGTGACGATTGAGTGTGTGTGTGTGTACTGCTGAAGGACGACGTGAATAAACGTCTCCTTCGTGAACTTGGAGGCCTATTTCTTTGCGGCGAATCGCTCTCCTCCCAGCGGAGGTTGAGTGCACCGCGTCGGTGTCCCAGTGTGTGTGTGGCCTCAGGCGGTGGAGAGGCGGCTGGGTGACTAATCACTGTCCTTTAGCCACAGCTCCGCCCCGGCTCCCCAATGGCCTTTGCCATTGGCGCCTTTTGGCGGGAATTCCGGGAGCCGCTTCGGTGGCCGCGCACTGCGCGACCGTCCTAGCGGGGCCCAGAGAGAGATCCCTCCGAGACAGCGTAAGGTGCGTACGTTACTGTTTGTCCGTGGCGGCCTTTGCCGTTCGGACCAGTGCTTACTCGAGCTCGCCCGCACGTGTCCTCTGACCTGCAGCGGCTCGAGCCTGTCCAGCGGGGTCCAGCGACCTCCGACAGGCGTACCTTGCGTTGATTGCCCACTCTCTCTCGCAACCGGCCAACGGTCGACACGAGAGATCAAAGCACTGCCGCGGGGACATTCTCCTGCAGCGGCGTGCTAGCGGCGCGCATTGCTCGAGTCGCTTCGTGCGCGCAGCGGAGCCTTGCTCCTCGCGCTCCCCCGGGACGGGGTGACGATTGAGTGTGTGTGTACTGCTGAAGGACGACGTGAATAAACGTCTCCTTCGTGAACTTGGAGGCCTATTTCTTTGCGGCTTATCGCTCTCCTCCCAGCGGAGGTTGAGTGCACCGCGTCGGTGTCCCAGTGTGTGTGTGGTGACGGCTGATCGGGGCCCTTGGCTCGCGCGAAGCTCGAACCCGCGCTGGGTGGTGGCCTGTGTCCACGTAGAAACCCACAATTATTACACAGCCTTCAAACCTAGCTTCTAGGTTTATTTTATCCTTCTCTATCCCGGCCGCGTCGGCTGAATTTCGATGGAGGGGAAATTCCAGAGGCCCGTGTACTGTGCGGAGTCAGTGCACGTTAAAGAGCCCCAGGTGGTCGAAATTTCCGGAGCCCTTCACTATGGCCTCCCTCATAGCCTGAGTTGCTTCGGCCAAACCAAACCTCCTCTATCTTAAGCAACCTTTGGGTTTCTTCTGTCTTCTTTAGTTCCCGAGTTATGTTTCTTCTATCTGCTTTAGTTCCCGAGTTAAACGTGTGTTACACGCTTTGTTAACAGGTGACAGTATGAGCCATTAAAGGTTTTCGCCGTAAAATTTATTGTAGCTTACCCTACAGCGCCTGTCCTCACTGCTGATTCCATGTGAGCAGAAATTATGGATATTTTCCTTGTGTGATTATGGTATTGAATGGAGGTTGCCTAATAAACAGTAGTTGTCTAAAGGCGTGTTCAGAGTGGCCCGTCGCGAAGGCTATGCGTCCTGCTTTAACCGGGACTCATATGGGAGTATATGAGGACCGGCGAGCCGCCTAACGGACCGCTATCACTGTGAGGTTAGCGAACGCGAACATAGAATGTTACAAGAACAGGACGGGCTGAACGACTCTTGCGACACGTATGTAGCGTAGTAAAAGTCAGATGAACGGGCAGCAGCTCCTAGCACAAACATGACGGCTTGTTTGGTGCTCTTTACCTTGACCATTTTACAGAACACATCACTGTACGGCCATGATGAACGGTGTGACCACGCATGTAGGGACAGAGCAGAATAACTGAATTTCCTGCGCCTCGAATGATTAGCGCGTTCTTATCAGAAAGGCCCCATAAAAGAAAACGATGTTTTTTAATAGCTATGAATGGAAACAAAATGACGGACGATTTAGAGGGCTCAGACGAAATGCTAATCAGGTGCACTAGCACTTCGGTTTTAACTTCCATTTTGTTTTCAGTTAGAGGCTCGATTTGTATGATCAGTCTTGAAATAAAGTGTGCAGGTTGCACACAACGCTGTGGGCACGTTGCCACTTGCCACAGTGAAGCAGACCTCAAACAAATTTGAGTGATAGCCTCTAAAAACATGCAGGTTTCGCTGCAACTTTCTGCTTTCACGAGTGAACTGCATGATATCGGTAATTTTTGTGACCATGGGTTGGTATCATGGCATGGTAGGCATGGTTTGGAAATTTTAACTTATTACGGAGTTATCGTCGACGACATTAATTTACATCTAGCAGCGGGGCCAATATTGATCGTTCCTAATTTCCCGTTTCTAGCGAGTGCAGTCGTGTGTCCTTAATATGGACGCTCTGGCTCAAGACTCAAACTGTACTAGGAGCGAATCGTGCTGTACCGTGACCGAGGCGGCTAGGCTGGAGACTCCCTTCGAAAAGTGGATAGCTTGACAAGCATTGATAATAATTGAGGCAATGTGTAGGTTGACGTGCATTTGTGACTGGGCCATGATGGGCCGCGCGTTCTGAAACTGTGCGTAACGATGCAGACATCAGCAGCTCACGGCTGCTCCTGATGTCGATGGCCATGGGATCGTGTGGAATACCTGCATCGTGTGCTGGCGTCCCGGCGGCAGCGAGTCTTGTCGCACTACTTTGACCAGGTGAGTTATTTTTGACGTCCAACTCTTTTTTTTATTCCACTGCCTGCTACTCACTATTCATTAGTGATTTGCTTAGCTTGCATGCCCCAATTGTCTATTATTGTGGGTTTGTGGTTCCAACGCCCCCTAAAGCATTATGGCGGGGCACTTTTGCGTCCACCCTCTGTCAACTTTATTTTATACTTGTCCTATCAGGGACACACATCGTGGAGCGAGGGAGCGGAGACACAGGGTGCGCTTTTTGGCGGTGGTGCATTTAAGAACCAGAATTTAAGAACAATGAAAAGTTTTTACTCGTATAAAATTTAGAGAACAAATTGCCAGCCTAAGCGTAATATGTTCCGATCTATTTGGCGACCCATCCTGAGAAGTGGGAGGCCTTTTTCAGGTTGAGTGCAAGCTTAATCGAGCCTAGAAGTGCAACTCGCTTCTAGCTTTCAAGCAGCGGACGGTATTGAAATGCAAGAAAAGTGGCGGACATAACTGCGCGGCTCCGTTGAATGACCCCATCTCTTGCATTACTGAATCAGTCAACGGAAGCTTTATTTGCTCATTCGAGGAAAATTTGTACAATAAATTTGGACCGATGACCTACAAGGTTAGTATCCGGTGCAATACAAAGCGAGACATTTGGGCAGACGCATTAACAAATGTCGAAACTAATATTTCAGCAAAATATCAACAGCGAAGTAAGACAGCGAAATCATCCGGTGTCCGGTCGGTTACAAAACAAGGCATTTGGGCAACCACTTAAGGGAAGTGCAAATGAACGTTTGAACAAAATGTACATTTACCAAAAAATGTAAATGTACCAGAAAAAGAACTTCTAAGAGAGCTTCAAATCTCTCGAAAGCAGTATTTCTATTAGCCATGTTTTCCTGACTTTCGTCGGGATGAATTGAAATAATCTCTCACCTTACGTATTAATATGAAACGGAAGGTTGAAATTGCTTCCAACAGCATGTCTTGTGTTGTTAAAAGACAAAGTTAATATGATCTACAGGACAGGAGAGTTTGTTCCTAATATGCTATTTACTAGACGATTCACCCAATGAACGCGCAGAGCAGAAAATTTTGCTACTTGAAGATAATCAAACATGATTTTCCATGGACGATCCAGTGAAGTTATTATTCTTTAAGGCACACACATTTAATTCACACACATTAAGGCACACACTTGAAGGCACACACGGCACACACATTCGAGTTGTGTTGTCAGCGTCGCATGAATGGTCGGCGCAAATACGTTAGACGTGCAGGCCTGCGTAGCGAGCAGTCAGCTAACTGAGAAAATGAAATGGCCGTCACTCCACCAACCCGGTGCAAAATGCGGACACGCGGACCAGCTATTTCCTTTGCTACGAAGGCGAAAACACGCATGTGTGACAGTTCCCCCTCCGTGTCTAATGCAGGCTCGTGAACACGCTTCGAAAGCTGTTAATTCCACTTGTGTAGCCCATGGTGATGCGTTCACTTTAACGGAGCGCCTGCGTTATATGGAGAAGAAATTATGTGGCCTTACTCGGCGGACACTTTGGCAGCGCCTCAGAAAGCATTCGTGCACAAAATGGTTTCAGCGGCAGCTGCTATGCAGTGCTATTAAACGCGAAGTGTCCATAATAGTTCTCACTCGAAATTGAAAGAGCATAGGGCTATCACGCAGGGGACAGTGAAGCTGATCTTTTCGCGCCACCACGGGTTCGAATGCCAGTTGCGGATATTCGTTTCATTTATTTATTTCACTTGACAAAACCCAGAAACACCGCAAACCGACGAAAATCGCAAGATCTGGCTCGAGGTTTCCCATAGAAATATTTCTTTCGCAATAATAGAAACTTAATTTTTTTGTTTATTGAGTGTCTACCTCACGTATTATATGATGGTGATGTTTCTCTTTATGGAGACTGTTATAAACGCTGCCAGTTACTTTACCTTACCTTCTCCTTTTTCCTAATGCCTTTTCTGTTGCTCGCTCGCTACTTTATGATCTTTTTTCCTCTCATCCGCACCTCTCGCACTCTAACTTCTCCCGTGCAGTGCGTGATGAAGACAGAAGAATGCTTTATGGTTTTGTGGGGTTTAATGTCCCTCAGCCACTCAGGCCATGAGGGACGCCGTAGTGAAGGGCTCCGGGAATTTCGACCGCCTAGAGTTCTATCATGTGCACTGGCATCGCACAGCACACGGGCCTCTAGAATTTCGCCTGAATCGAAATTTGACCACCGGGGCTGGGATGGAACCCGCGCTTTCGGATCAGCAGCCGAGCACCATAGCCACTGAGCTATCGCGGCGGCGAAGAGAGAAGAGGGCCTGGGTAGAGCTTTCAGAGCTTGTAGGCAACATTTCTGTTTCTGTTCTTGCTTAGTTGATTTGGCCGCCAGATCACAATGACCAGTGCGTATTGCATAGGGTGAAGTGAGGTACTCTGAAAATACTCATAATTTGGAGTGGGATAATTCCTCAGCCTGTTGGTACGGTTCTATGTCGCTCTAGGTCTAGCTTTAATCATGAAACTCCGGCCGGGTAGGTGCGTAACCTATTGCCCAGTGGTTGGGGTCATAACTACGGGCGCAGAATCTTTGCCGACTCGGTTGCAACGAAACCGTGTATTGACAGGTAAAGAAGCAATCAGAGGTGCGCACTTTGTTTGCCTGAACGTGAATGTGCGCGAACTTACGTTTCAGTGTGACTGAATTACTGCTGTTGAGTTGCCGGTACTCCTTCAACTCTACCTGTCTTTTCGAATGCAGGGCCTGTTAGCTGGGTCTCGTCGCAGATGCTCTAATGGCTTTACGCGGGTGCCTACACCCGCGTAGCGAGACGGAAGCCCAGTTCCATGTGGTAGTCTGCGGGTGAGTAGTGCTAAGCAGCCAGCCCTCTGTTTGTTGCAGGCAAGTCCAAGAATGAATTTTCTGCATTTCCGATTAAGTAGCTGGTATAAATACCTCTGAAATGTAAGTGCTGCCAGTATGTGTCTGGCCACACGTCAAAAAGCATTCGTCGACGAGATGGTTTTAGTGCCAGCTGCTAATGCAGCGCTATTAAACACAAAGTGTCTCATATACATGTTACTGGAAATCTAGAGCAAACTTTTTAGCTTACAAAACGCTAGAAATGCTGTAGGGGAATAACGAGTGGAGTAGTTCCCCTTCACTTTTGCATCGCCTTTATTTCTGAGCATCATCTTTATTTCCGAACGCCTTCGCAGCATGCCTCTGGCGTCTTGGATGTGGCAGCCCGCTGCAGGCAGCTTTGTGCGTTCTGAGCTGTGGTTCATCGCGGGTCCGGCATAGGGTGAGTGAGAGGGGAGACCTCTTCGACTCAAGTTCAAGTTTTTTCATTCAGGCTTACACATGGCAGACAGTTAATGATGATGCGATTTTGTTCTCGTGGGAAGTGACTACTTCATTCAGAGAGAAAGCGTCCCTCGGACTCTACTGGGTGCTTTAATACCTTGCGGAAACAAGAGACGTTGACAGTCTTTTCCGAAAAACTAAGAATTGGAGTAATGTATTTTGAGAATTGAGAGCGCGGAGGGCTGTCCAGCCTTCCCTCAAGTGCCACTTGACTCCTACACTCCTACAAGGTCACAAAAAAATACTGGCGCCATGTGCTGTCAAACGTAGGCCCTTAAGGGGTAAAAAAAATGCAAACGTGCAGCTAAACCACCTTGAAAACACTGACTAGGCAAAGTAGGCACAAAAGCTACCTTCAATTTTTTATTTGTGTGTCCATCGTCTTTAGTACTAAATCGGGAACTGATCAGTTACTTCATTGAGGCTGGCGTCAGCGCCAAAAAAAATTATTTTCGCGAAGAAGCACTGTCTGAAAGGCAGGAGAAATTGGAGTTTGTACCCATATCTCCAGAGGATGTTCCACTAGTTGGACCTTTCAGCTTAAAAATAAAAAAGTATAAATAATTCACTCGCGTTAGCAAACAAGCTTATATTTTTTGCACTGTTGGCGTTATTTATCACTTTGCTGTAACGGCGGATTTTATTCGTACAGCAGCTGGAGCGTCTGCTCATTCATTACCTGAAACTGGTACCCAGGAGGTAATTTTCCTTTGCTGCTGTATGGTGACAGTATCTATGCACATTTTTAGTATTTCAGTGATTCCTTCGAGTCAATTTGCCCCGTTCTATTCTGGTCCGCTGAAAGTTGTGTGTATGCCTTTCCCTTCATTATGATATATACAAATATATATAACCACTAATGTATGCCAATAGGTTACAAGTAATTACTTTCCGCGCACATTTATTCGAAAGCCTCAATGCATCAAATTTTCGTATTTGTATTGGGAAAAAATAGCGCGAAAGACACGGACAAGGAAGTCGGCAAGATCAGCGATAACTATCCGGCTCGGACTAGCGTCTCGTGTATTTGCTTGTCCGAGTTTTTTGATCAAATGATGAATCAACTAGCGCGGCTTTCTAGAAATTTTAGTGTGTGGTCAGCTATAGAACGAGAGATGATTAAAATGTTCTATTTCGTAGCGTTTTAGAAGCAGTAAATAAATGGGGCTCAGAAATTTAAATCCTCATGATTTAATTTGCTTGCTTACCTCCGTGTATCCGGGAACACTGGATCTTAACACCGGTACTGAAGCACGCCCAGTTCAACAACAATCTCCTTGGTGGCCGCTTGACAACGTCGCTGTAGTGCTTGTGAGTGTGCAAAGGACAATCGGACATTCCCCGCATTGCTTGCTTCAAAACGCCGGAATTTTTCTAAGAGCACAATTTCCGCCGCGGTTACGCAGATTTCAGACTAATTCGTGCTACATGTGGATCACACTGCTGCATGAAGGGCAGCATGCTATTGCACCTTGCTTTAGTCCATCTTTCCTTGTGCTCCTTACAGGTAATCCAGGTGGAATTGTACCTTCATTTTTAACCAAGGAGCGTGCAGTCACGCAGACGGTCGTGCCCTCTATCAAGGGCGTGTTTTTTTCTGCTATTTACCCATCTTGCTCCTCTTCTAAACTTATGTTGCTAAATTGGATAAGCAAACCTCATACCAGATTCGCGATGCAAAAAATGGTGCTCGATTTGCGTAGTCAGGCCAAATGTCAATTAGCTGCGCTAGCAGTTAGGTTCTCACTTCGGTACCGGTGTTAAGATTCAGTGTTCCCGGATGGAAGCTATTCGGATATCGATAACGGGTCAGTGTACATATATGCAGAATTAGTAATTCTCTATATTCATAGATCCCTAGTGGTCTTCCTACCACTCCTGGCTCAGTGGTGCAGCGGTCAAGCGATGCGCCACTGCCCTTCTACGGCAGCACAACAAAAATTTGTCTTCTATTTTTGGACCGGCACTTTAATATTTTTCTAGTGCACAATGCGTGTTTATTGTGAATGAAATGTGGGACCTACTTGCGACGCCGACCAGTACCTTCTGCCAGCCGTCATATGCTGATTCAGGAGGTCCAGGTCCAGGTGACCAGGCCAAGAACTGGGCTTCTTAGTATGTGACATCCTGACATCTCCCTCACGACTGCCCATTTACATAGGGGCGGCTGAAAGAACTAGAGGGACAGAAAAATTTGATGTTGATTGCAGAGCTGACGACGTTGATACTTGGGGGGGGGATAATCCAAGCTTTACATTATTAAATGATTAGCACTGGGACAATGAGCGGTTGAACAATACAAGCATCCATGCTATAGAACGCACCCTTGTGCTGACGCGCGCAGAGCACCATACACCCGTCTTATAAATGCGGTACAAATCGGGCTTATCAGGTGTCTTAAGGCTCCTCGAAGGAGATGTGTTGAAAAATTAACAGTGTCAAGCTTATTTCTCACATGACGACATTTTTTCCTGAGGTGTCATAGATCCCAAAACAACACAGCAATGCTCGTAACAAAGAATCGATTAAGTTGCGGATCACCCAACACACCGTGCCGTCTTAAATGATCCTATTGCAGGCGGCTGGGCCCAGTTGACCCAGCTACAGGAGCACGCCGCCCCATCGGGAAACAGCAGTTGGACAACTGATAGCCTCGAAGATGTGCTTAGTTCGGCAATTATCCCAGCCCACCTAACGGAGCAGGCGAGTGCGTGGTCAACGTTCTGTGGCGGCGTTGGCATCGACAGCGGCGCTGACAACGAAGAGGAAGCTTGGTGCGTGACCTCTGTTGCTCAGGACAGAACAGTCTCTGCAACCGGCCTGACCAGGAGTATCAACAGCCCGCTCCTCCGGCATCAGCGGCGGCTACCGGGCTTCCTTCAGTAAATGTGGATCACTTTGCACAGTTTCACCAAAAGTAAGTAAGCCACAGAAGGGAGCAATAGTGGGCCCGTTGTTTCATGAACAAAGCAAGAAAAGGAAAAACGGCGCAAAGGAAAAACAAAGGAAGAAAATCTCTGTATTCCAACAATAAAGGCTAGGGCAAATCGTATGCATGAGGTTCATCTACAAGCTTCTCACAAACCGAAACTTCTAACTTGTGTTATGTTTTTATTATTTGGACACGGTAGCTGCGGTTAAACGGCACCATGTTTTGCTGGACAGAGCCTTTGTCATGGGTGCTCGCTTTAAGAGGCATTATTGCGGTCGGACGTAGAGGTTGCGCCAACGACGGTTCGTAAGTTACGCACAACCACAATTTACGACGTCCGCAATATCTATGGCTGACATTAATTGAAACTCGCATAGTGGTCCTCACGATAGCTCGTTTCACACATGGACATGGAGATGGCGGCTGCACAATAGAGAAATAAAACTGCAGGCACTCGTTCGAAGTATGTCCCCGCTCTACTTGCGCCGACCTATGGTGTCTTCTTGCTTGAAAGAGCTGTTAGAGGGGCCATGTTAATCAGAGGTGATTTCGTTGCCATGCAGATGCTGCAGCCAATTCTACACGGGGCAGCGAACGAGGTTTGTTGTGGCGTCGTGTCATCCTGAAGCAGCCATACAGAAGGGATGATCGTGCTTCTAGTCGGACGTCTGTGACCGTTCAGCCACATGCTATGGTGTGCTGCGGCAGTTGGACGTGGAAATCGAGCGTCGCCCTGGATGCGCACACCGTTCCGGCGGCCCATCAATGCTTGAACAATGAAGAATAAAAAACATGGTTTTGGGTGTTTTAGTGTCTCGGGCATGCTTTCTTCCCCCGAGGCCGACAATACTGGTTACACCAGCCAAGGCCTAATACCTACTAGAGTATAATCGTGAGAAAGCCTTATTACCATTGGTAGACCCCGAGCGAGTTAGGTTAATTAGGCTAATTGGTTAATTAAGTTTAACTAAACTCAGTCCTACTTACTTGGAACATCACTATAGGATCCCTTT
Organism: Amblyomma mixtum; assembly: GCF_055824585.1. Lineage (NCBI taxonomy): Eukaryota > Metazoa > Arthropoda > Arachnida > Ixodida > Ixodidae > Amblyomma > Amblyomma mixtum. Next base: position 64,023,363 of record NC_143015.1, read on the forward strand.
AATTAATTGCATGGCTACTAGCCAAAGTACAATTGGTCCAGTTTGAAATTCGCGAGCTGTGACGTCAAGACCATTTCGACCAACTGAAAAGCGTGACATTTCTGTCAACTCCTGCTTACAACGATGAGACATTAAAGGCTTCCGCCTTAAAACCAAACTTTTCCAATGCCTTGCACCCCCCGTGGTAGCTCAGTGGTTAGGGAACTCTGCTACTGGGGCCGGAGTTTACGGGTACGAACCCGACCAGGGCGGCTGTGTTTAGATGAAATGAGAATGAAAATTGGTTTTTGAGGAAAGAAAAATGGAGAAAGTTTAGATGGCACCGAAACGCAAGTGGTGCCTTGCGCTGTGCGATGTCAGTGCACGTTTAAGATCCCCAGGCGCACGAAATTATTGCGAAAGCAATACTGCTTGCACTTCCAGCCCGTCGCGTAGCGAGGCCGGTAGCTACCAAGCGCGGCCTAACGCCTGCTCCTGCCATGCCCGGCGCGCTTAGCGGTCTGACGTCACAGCTGCAAGAGCGGGGCTCCAACCAACACCACCTAGACGAACTAGGTGGTGTTGCTCCAACTTGCGCCATCGCGTAGCGAGGCCGCAGCTACCAAGGGCGGCCTAACTCCCCGCGGCGCGCTTAGCGGTCGGTTCTGGTGTCCACCGAGATGGCAGAGAATTACTGCGCCATTTTCTTTCCTCAATAAGCGGTGCGTTCAAAGGGCAAGGCATGGCGCAGTAATTCTCTGTCATCTCGGTGGACCCCCGAACCGCACCGTACAGGAAGGGAGGAAGTGGGAGTGAAAGAAGAGGGAAGCTTCTAGACAATCATCCGTTAGCGTCATCCGCTCGTTTTGGCGACCGAGGCACGCACAAATCTCCCAGCACGTGGGGGCCCTCGTGTGGTGAGCATAATGCCTTGTAAAACAAATGGGCAAAACTTTCATAAATAAGCTTTACTAAGAGCACTACCCTTTCAGTTCGTAACGGGGATACACAGGCTATGGAGGAAGTAGCGATAGCCCTAGCCGCAACGCACTCCGAATCTAAATACATAGTTACAGATTCCCAGGCGGCTTATAAAACTATATGCGTGGCAGAATCACGCCGCTAGCCTGCAAAATTCTTAGTCAATGTAGGACTTCAGCTGAACGGAAGGAATTAATATGGGTACCAGGTCACCAGGGAGTTGAAGGAAACGAGCGCGCACACGCTTCGGCCCGAGCTTTTCTTCCCCGGCATCCTTCTACGTCCTCCCTTCCTGATTCTGGCTCCCCCTCTCCGCTAACGACATATTCAGAAATATTGCAACATTTGCGCCTTGAAAGGCAGACACTCCCGAGGCCCGCTAAGGGTCTCAGCAAATCAGAGGAATGTCACCTTCGCAGGCTACAAACTATGTCTTTCAATAACCCAGCTACGCTTCACGCCATTGAGCCCGAGTCCTTTTCGGCACAGTGCAAATTTTGTGGCCAGAAGGTAAACTTGTACCACATGGTATGGGCTTGTCAGAAAAATGACAGCATTGAGATCATAAATCAGCCAACGCGGGAGGGCTGGGAGGCGGCCCTGTCCAGCTCGGACCTCGAGGAACAACGAGCCCTCGTCGCCAGAGCACGGGCAGCGGCTTTCACCAACGGCGTCCCGGACTAGGGACCCGATCAGCCTTCCCTTCAACTAAGGCTTTAATAAACGTTTTCATCATCATCAAGAGCACTACCAAGACACACCACCAGGCAAACCAGGCGCAGCTAGGGCTATTGCTTTCGCAACTTACCGGGCTTAACCAAGCAAAGGCTCTGCCAAATTTTTTTATGCGAAGCATACTACTTTAGCTACCACTTCAGCCCTTCACCGTGGCTATGCGCCTCCGAATCACGTGATACATGACGTCACACCACGTGACACGATGACGTCACGACAGTGGAGAAACGGGGGCCCACCTCGCGCTGTCGCTGTGGTTGTGTGCCTCCAAATTACGCGACACGATGATGCTTCGCATTCTCCAGGCTTAACGAAGTTAAGCCTCAGCCATTTTTTGTTGTCGTTCTCAAAATTATTGCGCGCGCCTACTGCGGGGTATTGGCCAAGACACGGCGACTGACAGGTGCTCAAAATGTTAAACAATGAAATAAATAACAAAATACACATATATATATAATGGTAATAATGATAATAATGATAATTAGAAAATAAATTAAAGGAATTCAGATTTGTAAATTGAAGTAAACTAAACAAATACTGTGAGATCCATGATCGATGACTGACAGAGGGAACAAGGCTAAACGTGACATGTTTAGGATAGCTTTCGTTGCTGAGGAATTACTCCACACTCTTCCCCTACGGTTCTTCCTTCTCTCTTACTTCTTTCTCTCCTGCCTTCCTTCCTTCTCTTACGGAGTGGTTCGGGCGTCCACTGTGATGTGAGACAGATGCTGCGTCATTCCCTTTCCTCAAAAACCAATTTTAAATTTTCACTGTTCTGCATAAATGGGAGTCGCTGTGCTTTCGCTCTGTAGCTCACGGAGAGGGTACGCCCGCTTATCTGTATTTTCAGCCAGCGTCCGCTTCGGCGGACGCGGTTATTGCGACGCGCGTCTCTTCTTCCACTCTTTCCTGTTTTAGCTCTCCTCTATCTGCACGTGGCAGCGGGGCTGACTCGGCTTGATTCAGTCGGCAGGCCCGTGCACTTTCGTTTTCATCCTCCTCTCAGTCGCAACAACTTTCGCTCACAAAGCATAAGTGAACGCGAAGGGGCCCACGAGGCAGTTAAAAGGAGAAGATGCACGTGATCACAATCATCATCATCATCATCATTATTTGCTCTGATGTCGTGGCACTGCGTCGAATCAGACGGGTCTGAGACGTCAGTCCGGGATGACCCTAATGTCTTAGGGCCGTGACGCAGCCGAGTGGCCTAGGCCAGCGTTCCTCTTAACGCACAGAGTGGGACTCCTTGAAGACGACGGCAACTGTCAGGACGTGCTTTGATAGCTACGTGCAGAGACGTCGACCGCCAGCAGCTTTCCACGACAACCGGTCCGGCGCTGGATGTAAGTACACGTCATCGTACACGGTGAGCACTTCAGTGCCCGTTCAGAGCTCGTAGAACAGGGCGGCAGGAAGGTATATACATAGCTATATAAGGTACCGCAAGTAAACTTTGGTAGAATGTTTTGCCTGGAAACTGGTATTCTGGGTATCATCGAAAACGCTCCCGCATTTATTTGTTTCGCTCAGCAGTAACACCGTTCTCTCTGCAATGCATGCCGCTGCAGCAGTACTCGACGCACGTCGCAGTTTGCTTCTTCGACGCATGCTGTGGGTTCAAAGCGTTTGTAACTACATGACGGAAGCGGTAGCCGGTCGTTACGTCTGCGGCTTACTCTTGGCCACGCGCATTGTCTCCGAGCTATTATTACATGAGTGTCCGCGGCTATTAGGTAGCGCAACGGGTTCCTGCGTTTTGTGTGCTCAAGCGGCGGTGACTCACATTCTTACGATTGTGTCCACCTACCATTGCAACCCCATGCACTAGCATCCGCAGCTAGGCCTAGTGCTGAGAACCGTTTAGTCGACTAGTCTCTCTTGAAAAAAAAATTAACTTGGCGTTTTGACAGCGAAGAGGACAGGAATTCAGTGATTAGGACGCTCGGTTACTGAGCCCAAGTATCCGGGTCCGAACCCGGCCGCGGCGGCCGCGTTTCGATGGAGGCGAAACGCAACAGGCGTTCCTGTGCTGTGCGATGTCAGTGCAAGAACCCCAGGTGGTCGAAATTATTCCAGAGCGCTCTACTCCGGCACCTCTTTTTCCCCGTCTCCTTTATGTCCTTCCTTACGCTGCGATGTGAGACAGATACCGCGCTATTTCCTTTCCTCAAGAACCCATTTCATTTGAAAATTTGTTTTTGAGGAAAGGAGATGGCGCAGTAACTGTATCACTTATCTCAGTGGCACCCGAACTGCTCCGTAAGAACAGGATAAAGAAGAGAGCGAAAGAATATTAGAATTCATTTTTGGTTTTTGCGGAAAGCAAATGGCGCAGTAATTTTCGCACACCTCGGTGGATTCCCGAACTGCGTCGTAAAAAATGGAGGAAAGTGGCAGTGAAAGAAAACAGATAGGCGCCCTAGTGGAGGGCTTTGGAAAGATTCGGACCACCTGGGGATCTTTAACGTGAATTGACATCCCACACCACACGGGCGAGATGCGGCCGCCGCGGCAGGGTCCGAACCTGGCAACTCCGGCTCAGCAGCCGAGCACCCGAAGCACTGAGCCACATCGGTGGACAAATTGAAGCTACGTCATGAGACTCATCGCTACGAGACGCGTCTTGACGACGCAAGGCGAGTAGGCCTTGAGCTCACGTGAATGGTTGCCATTGTTCGAGTTCCTTATAAGCACTTCAGGCAGAGACCCTTCTCGGAAGACGTAGGTGGAGCAGGCCTTGTGGAGGCGTGATTGGTTGCCGCTATTCGAGTTGCCTACGAAACACATGAAGCTTTTCGTTTACACTTTTTAGAAGAAATTCGCATCAAAGTGAAAAAAGGATTCAAGCGCCGCCAGCGCCGCATCCAGAAATCGTCGACGCTGACGTGAGTACCATTTATACGTCGTTAAAACGTATAGTTGGCATAATTCGAATTCCTAAATTGAATTCCTTAATCGGTGATAACTATTCGATGGAGGCAAAATTCCAGAGACTCGTCTACTCTGCGATGTCAGTGCACGTTAAAAAGCCGCATGTGGTAGAAATTTCCAGAGCCCTTCGCTACGGCGTCCCTCATACCCCGAGTCGCCTTGGGACGTTAAACCTCCATAACCCATAACCATTACCTCAGGTGCGCCGCGGTGGCTCAGTGGTTATGGTGCTCGGCTGCTGACGCGAAAGCCGCGAGTTCGATCCCGGCAGCGGCGGTTGAATTTCTATCAAGGCGAAATTCTAGAGGCCTGTGTGCTGTTCGGTGTCAGTGCACGTTAAAAAACCCCAGTTGGCGGAAATTTCCGGAGCCCTTCACTACGGCGTCCCTGATACTCTGAGTCGCTTTGGGACGTTAAACTTCCGTAAACCGTAACCATTACCTCAGGTGGATCGCTTTTTGAGGGTATTTTACAGCAACGCTATTGTGACTTTTTTTTTCCCGAAAAGACTTCTAGCCGCGCTCCACATGTTTTATGGGCATGTGTGTGCGTGCCTGTGTATATGTGTGTGTGTGTGTGCATGTGCGTGTGTGTGTGGGGGGGGGGCCTTTGGTCAGCTAGTCCAACAGGCACACTGGTCAGTGGAGAAAAAAAATGAGAAATTTGTTTTTGAAAATTGAAGCCAATATCAGAAGTGCAAACGCCGGAATCTCGCCTCCGGTGACGGCGGTAGACGAAATTCTAGAGGCCCGTGTGCTGTGCGATGTCAGTGCACGTTAAAGAACCCCAGGTGATCGAAATTTCAGCAGCCTTTCACTACGGCGTCCCTCACAACCCGAGTCGCTTTGGGACGTTAAACCCCATAAACCAAAACCAAACCAACCGAGATGCTGCTGCGACGCCGAAGGAACGCTGCCATGGGGTTCAGCCTTCAGTACGAACCAGAGGCGTCACCTGGCGTTCATGCTTGGAGGTAATTGCGTCCTGAGTGGGATTGATCTACTATCGCCCGCGGTGGAGAAGCACGTATTCACAAAATGAATGGTGGGACAGTTCAAAACCTGCTAAACTACCTGAAAGTTAAGTTATTTCGAGAATAGACGTGCAAGTTAAACATAGTACTTCATTACTGGCGTAGCCGGTCTAATACAGTCAGCTCCCACGTCGGCACAGAGAGCCCAAAGCTTTTCGCCGCCGCGCGGTCCCCCTGGACAGCCGAAGCTGGTCGTGCAGTGAAGCACTTTTTAGCACTTTGTCTCAATGTTCCTTGTTCTTGGTGTAGGCTAGCCGAGTGTCCTTCAGGACACCTACTGTGGGTTTTACCACCACTACTACAGTCAAACGCCTTCCAAGCACCACAATTTCGCCTCCGGTGACGGCAATAGCCGAGAGGATCACACGACCCCCAAGGAACGATGCCTTTAATTCAACGTTAAAACAAATATCGCGTGTTTATTCGAACATTCGCTAATCTTTTGCAAATGGGGACTTGATTGTGGACCAAGCATGAGCTTCTTTGCGTCTTCTTCCAAATGACGTTACTTACCCCTGTTACTCTCATCACCCGACTTGAGGTCGTTTTCAGTGAATTTCCTATATGGTAACTCTAGGACAACGTGTGCTCTGTCCAGTGAATAACTTGATTTTCCAAATAATGAATTGTTTGTAATTTGCTGTTTAACTCCTCTCATTTACTCCTGCTCGTTGTTTCTTTGTGAATTTGCTGTTCAATCTTTGCAAATAATTTTTGTTGATAGTAAAATTTCACATCTATTTCTGCTGCAGTGATCCGTCGAAATGTGGATAGCTTGACAAGCATTGATAATAATCGAGGCAATGTGTAGGTTGACGTGCATTTGTGACTGGGCCATGATGGGCCGCGCGTTTTCAAACTCTGCGTAACGATGCAGACAGCACCACACGGCTGCTCCTGATGTCGATGGCCATGAGATCGTGTGGAATATCTGCATCGCGTGCTGGCTTCCCGGCGGCAGCGAGTCCTGTAATGTTTGTCACACTACGTTGGCCAGGTGAGTTATTTTTGACGTCCAACTCTCTCTTTATTCCAGTGCTACACATTGCTCATTAGTGATTTGTTTAGCTTGCATGCCGCGATTGTCTACTATTGTGTGTGTGCGGGTCCGACGCTCACTAAGGCATTTTGGCGGAGCGCTTTTCCGTCCACTTTGTCACCGTTATTGCATAGCTGTGCTATTGAAGACACATATCTTGGAGAATATGTGCGAATACCAAGAATGCGCTTTTTAGCGCTGTTTCATTTAGGAAAAAGATATTACGAAAAATGAAAAATTTTCCTCGTATAAATTTTACAGAACAGAGCACGAGCCTAAGCGTAATTTGGCCGAGCCAATTGCCGCCCCATCCTGAGAAGGCGGATGCCTTCTTCATGTTGCCTGCAAGCTTACTCGAGCCTAGAAGTTCAACTCGCTTCTAGCTTTGAGAGAGAGAGAAAACTTTATTTACAGAGGAATTCGGGGCACGCCCCAGGGTCCCCGCACGACCCCACTGCACTCAAGTGTTTATGTTCCGAAGGTCCATAACACTGGCAGGCCGGCCGGTGGCGATGGTCTGCACGGCCGGGTCCTCCGAGCGCAGCAGGGTCTCCCAGTCCTCCCAGGTCTTGAGGTTCTCTAGGTCCCGCGGGGGAGGGTCCGCCGGGCAGACGGAAATGATGTGGAAGGAAGAGGCGAAGGGTTCTGGGCATAGAGTGCAGGCCAGAGTGGGGAAGAAGGGATGATAATGGGCTGGGGTAAGGGGTGAAGGGAGTGTGTGTGTCTGTAGTCTGCGCCAGAGTGTTGCGTGTTAGTTATCTAGGAAGGGGTGCTAGCTTTGACGCAGCGGGCGGTTCTGAGATGTGAGAAAAGCGGCTTAAATGACCACGACACTCCGTTGATCGACCCCATAAGTTACGTTATACAGGCAGGCAGGCAGGCAGGCAGGCAGGCAGGCAGGCAGGCAGGCAGGCAGGCAGGCAGGCAGGCAGGCAGGCAGGCAGGCAGGCAGGCAGGCAGGCAGGCAGGCAGGCAGGCAGGCAGGCAGGCAGGCAGGCAGGCAGGCAGGCAGGCAGGCAGGCAGGCAGGCAGGCAGGCAGGCAGGCAGGCAGGCAGGCAGGCAGGCAGGCAGGCAGGCAGGCAGGCAGGCAGGCAGGCAGGCAGGCAGGCAGGCAGGCAGGCAGGCAGGCAGGCAGGCAGGCAGGCAGGCAGGCAGGCAGGCAGGCAGGCAGGCAGGCAGGCAGGCAGGCAGGCAGGCAGGCAGGCAGGCAGGCAGGCAGGCAGGCAGGCAGGCAGGCAGGCAGGCAGGCAGGCAGGCAGGCAGGCAGGCAGGCAGGCAGGCAGGCAGGCAGGCAGGCAGGCAGGCAGGCAGGCAGGCAGGCAGGCAGGCAGGCAGGCAGGCAGGCAGGCAGGCAGGCAGGCAGGCAGGCAGGCAGGCAGGCAGGCAGGCAGGCAGGCAGGCAGGCAGGCAGGCAGGCAGGCAGGCAGGCAGGCAGGCAGGCAGGCAGGCAGGCAGGCAGGCAGGCAGGCAGGCAGGCAGGCAGGCAGGCAGGCAGGCAGGCAGGCAGGCAGGCAGGCAGGCAGGCAGGCAGGCAGGCAGGCAGGCAGGCAGGCAGGCAGGCAGGCAGGCAGGCAGGCAGGCAGGCAGGCAGGCAGGCAGGCAGGCAGGCAGGCAGGCAGGCAGGCAGGCAGGCAGGCAGGCAGGCAGGCAGGCAGGCAGGCAGGCAGGCAGGCAGGCAGGCAGGCAGGCAGGCAGGCAGGCAGGCAGGCAGGCAGGCAGGCAGGCAGGCAGGCAGGCAGGCAGGCAGGCAGGCAGGCAGGCAGGCAGGCAGGCAGGCAGGCAGGCAGGCAGGCAGGCAGGCAGGCAGGCAGGCAGGCAGGCAGGCAGGCAGGCAGGCAGGCAGGCAGGCAGGCAGGCAGGCAGGCAGGCAGGCAGGCAGGCAGGCAGGCAGGCAGGCAGGCAGGCAGGCAGGCAGGCAGGCAGGCAGGCAGGCAGGCAGGCAGGCAGGCAGGCAGGCAGGCAGGCAGGCAGGCAGGCAGGCAGGCAGGCAGGCAGGCAGGCAGGCAGGCAGGCAGGCAGGCAGGCAGGCAGGCAGGCAGGCAGGCAGGCAGGCAGGCAGGCAGGCAGGCAGGCAGGCAGGCAGGCAGGCAGGCAGGCAGGCAGGCAGGCAGGCAGGCAGGCAGGCAGGCAGGCAGGCAGGCAGGCAGGCAGGCAGGCAGGCAGGCAGGCAGGCAGGCAGGCAGGCAGGCAGGCAGGCAGGCAGGCAGGCAGGCAGGCAGGCAGGCAGGCAGGCAGGCAGGCAGGCAGGCAGGCAGGCAGGCAGGCAGGCAGGCAGGCAGGCAGGCAGGCAGGCAGGCAGGCAGGCAGGCAGGCAGGCAGGCAGGCAGGCAGGCAGGCAGGCAGGCAGGCAGGCAGGCAGGCAGGCAGGCAGGCAGGCAGGCAGGCAGGCAGGCAGGCAGGCAGGCAGGCAGGCAGGCAGGCAGGCAGGCAGGCAGGCAGGCAGGCAGGCAGGCAGGCAGGCAGGCAGGCAGGCAGGCAGGCAGGCAGGCAGGCAGGCAGGCAGGCAGGCAGGCAGGCAGGCAGGCAGGCAGGCAGGCAGGCAGGCAGGCAGGCAGGCAGGCAGGCAGGCAGGCAGGCAGGCAGGCAGGCAGGCAGGCAGGCAGGCAGGCAGGCAGGCAGGCAGGCAGGCAGGCAGGCAGGCAGGCAGGCAGGCAGGCAGGCAGGCAGGCAGGCAGGCAGGCAGGCAGGCAGGCAGGCAGGCAGGCAGGCAGGCAGGCAGGCAGGCAGGCAGGCAGGCAGGCAGGCAGGCAGGCAGGCAGGCAGGCAGGCAGGCAGGCAGGCAGGCAGGCAGGCAGGCAGGCAGGCAGGCAGGCAGGCAGGCAGGCAGGCAGGCAGGCAGGCAGGCAGGCAGGCAGGCAGGCAGGCAGGCAGGCAGGCAGGCAGGCAGGCAGGCAGGCAGGCAGGCAGGCAGGCAGGCAGGCAGGCAGGCAGGCAGGCAGGCAGGCAGGCAGGCAGGCAGGCAGGCAGGCAGGCAGGCAGGCAGGCAGGCAGGCAGGCAGGCAGGCAGGCAGGCAGGCAGGCAGGCAGGCAGGCAGGCAGGCAGGCAGGCAGGCAGGCAGGCAGGCAGGCAGGCAGGCAGGCAGGCAGGCAGGCAGGCAGGCAGGCAGGCAGGCAGGCAGGCAGGCAGGCAGGCAGGCAGGCAGGCAGGCAGGCAGGCAGGCAGGCAGGCAGGCAGGCAGGCAGGCAGGCAGGCAGGCAGGCAGGCAGGCAGGCAGGCAGGCAGGCAGGCAGGCAGGCAGGCAGGCAGGCAGGCAGGCAGGCAGGCAGGCAGGCAGGCAGGCAGGCAGGCAGGCAGGCAGGCAGGCAGGCAGGCAGGCAGGCAGGCAGGCAGGCAGGCAGGCAGGCAGGCAGGCAGGCAGGCAGGCAGGCAGGCAGGCAGGCAGGCAGGCAGGCAGGCAGGCAGGCAGGCAGGCAGGCAGGCAGGCAGGCAGGCAGGCAGGCAGGCAGGCAGGCAGGCAGGCAGGCAGGCAGGCAGGCAGGCAGGCAGGCAGGCAGGCAGGCTGGCAGGCTGGCAGGCTGGCAGGCTGGCAGGCTGGCAGGCTGGCAGGCTGGCAGGCTGGCAGGCTGGCAGGCTGGCAGGCAGGCAGGCAGGCAGGCAGGCAGGCAGGCGGGCGGGTGGGTGGGTGGGTGGGTGGGTGGGTGGGTAGGCAAGCAGAGATGATAGAAGCGGCACCAGAAACAAAACCTTAAAACAACCTGAAGCCGTACATCAGAAAAGAAACGCAATGCAGGCCAGAAAACATTGAACGGACAAATATTGGCAATGAATGAATGAAAAATGCAACCTTTGACATTTGTTTCGAGAAAAGGGTGGCGCCAAGGTTTCGTGTCCTTCATTAAACCATAGAAGTCGTCATGAATGAATGTTTATATTGAGAAAACCACAAAAACTGTCTGACTAGGGGTATAGAATAAATTGCATTTTGTCTTTTGCGCTTTAGAGAGCCCTAAAATGCACTAAGCACTGCTCTTAGCTTGGCTTAGCTCTTAGCTAAATCGCTGCTCTTAGCTTCAGCGCTTTGTTCTTCTAACAGAATTTATTCTTGAAGTGAGTATGTCATATGATACTGTATAGACGCGCTCATGGCAGTTCCGTTATTTTGCCTCGGCGAACTCACGTTCCTCTGGTATCAGTTACTGGCGCTGCACTACGAACTGAAACAAGCCTAAAATTTCCCGTTTGAAACTACCACCCAGATAGTTTCATACTTTCCTGCTTTAATCTTAACCCTTCATTACCATAAGTTGTCCTTACTAGGCAAAAACTTCAGGGGGCACTTAGACTGTCTACAGTGCATAGAGGCGAAAGCGTTTTCCGCACCAACTTGACTGCCCCTGTGGCACTGGTGACGTCACCACTGGATGCAGTCGCACATAATTAAGCACTTATTACTAAGTAATGAGAAATTACTACTTAAGGGCTATGAATAAAGGAAATCACGTGGTAACTGTCTCAAATATCTCGGTGAACACCCGTCATCCGTTTGTAGAGGAAGGCCAGAAGAGGGTGTGAAAGAAGAAAGAGAAAGAGAGGCCGTAATGACGAAAATGAAAATTGTATTTGAGGAAAGGCGATTACGCGGGTGGGCACCCATATATAGCGTGACACCTCAGCTGACAAGCTTCTGCTGACAGCCTTCTGTCGACAATAATGAGGCATTAAAGGCTTTAGCCTTAAAAATTACCACGGTACTGTGTTGCGGTGGCGTTGTGGCGGCGGAAACCCGGTTTTCTTTTTCCTGCAGGTGGACCCGCCACTGAGCAGCACATGACAGCAGCAGCTCTGGATGCATGCTGGGTCGTCTGCATCATAAGCGTGGCGTGCATTGAGTGGCAGTCAAAGGACACTTCAAGTGTAAGTCTTTGCTGGGGGTGACCTGGTGTATCTTAGTTAAAAATGTGCTTTTAAAATAATATGGAGAAGAGAAGAATTCATATGCTGCAACACTCACAACCAGTGTAACGGAACTAAATTTGCATAGCTTTTCAGTGGTTATTTTTTGACTAATAAGCACTTAGTTCGCCTTGTGAAAATGTGGGGACTGGGCTACCATGGCTAAGTGAGAAATTTTTTCGACGGAATTGTGTCCTGTAATCTAGCTGACGTACTGGCCAAAAGGTAAAAAGTGACTCAGGTTATGGTGATGGTGAAGTGAGGGGCTCCGGATATTTCTACCACCTGGGGTTCGTTAATGTGCACTGACATCGCACAGTAGACGGGCCTATAGAATGTCGCCTCCATCGGTGAAAGGAATGCTTCATATGCGATTATCCATCGCTCCTCATATGGAATCGAAGATTGAATGGGTGTTGAGTCGTTGCTCTGAATTGTTCCCAGTTTAGCGACAAGATATGCGGTCTTCTAATCGGTGTGACATATCCTGCTAGAAACCGATCATTTTGAAAATATTATAGCCGCTAGCTTGCCACCAATAATGTATCTCCACGCTCTGCCGACGCTTGTGTTAAGGAAAAACTGTATAGGCCAAGAAACCATGGTACAGGTTTAATAGGGGAAGAAATTGCCCATATGGTGGTTGTGCATATCCAAGACTTCCAATTGATCGAAATATGTAGCGCTGTTCTAGGCTATTTCCTGAATTATACCAACGATTCCCCTCGAAAAATGCTATGATTGATTATGTGTCTTAACGTGTTAAAACGTGGAAAAGAACCAACTCAACTCGCACAGTACCAAATGTTCCAAGCGATATATTTCCTGCTAAAAAGGCATGCAAAAGGCGTGCAGAATAGAAAAGTTTACGTGTCATTATTCATCGCGCTGCCCGTCGTAAAATCAAATGAAATAAGGAGATGTAATATTAAAGTATGCAAGTCAAAAATTGTGCACATTGAACGTAAAAAACTTCAGCTATGTGCATATGTTGTGGGCGACGTCTCGAATGCGTACTTTTGTTGTACGGAGTTTCTGATAAATGTCGCACACTTCATGTATTTATTAATTTTTCCTTGTGGAAGGCTTCACAAAAATTGCCTTTTTCAGTGTCGGTGTACACAGTTGAGAACTTCAAGGGTTCGAATATCTAAAGTGCGTAAGTAAAGAAACTCAAGAGTTTCTTCCTGGTGCGACATAGATGGGTAACAAATCGGCTATTAAAGTAACTCCGAAGTTCAGGATTTCTCAGCCACTGTTGTTTTGTGGGGAAGAGCCCGATGACGTCGTCTAGTTCTGGATTCTACCCGCCCCCTGCCAGGCTTCATCGAATGTCGCAACGCAACGCAGCGTGCCATTTACCTTCGGCAGCGAGTGTTTTCTTATTCCTAGGAAGCATTCTGCGCTAAACATGTGCCACGAACGTAGATGGCATCAGACAAGTTCACCCTTAGTGGTTGCAGTGACTGCAGAGAAGCTCACGTTTCTTGAAACACATGTTACGTAATGGTGAAAAGCGTCTGTAACGACAAATGTGTGTGTGTGTGTGTGTGTGTGTGTGTGTGTGTGTGTGTGTGTGTGTGTGTGTGTGTGTGTGTGTGTGTGTGTGTGTGTGTGTGTGTGTGTGTGTGTGTGTGTGTGTGTGTGTGTGTGTGTGTGTGTGTGTGTGTGTGTGTGTGTGTGTGTGTGTGTGTGTGTGTGTGTGTGTGTGTGTGTGTGTGTGTGTGTGTGTGTGTGTGTGTGTGTGTGTGTGTGTGTGTGTGTGTGTGTGTGTGTGTGTGTGTGTGTGTGTGTGTGTGTGTGTGTGTGTGTGTGTGTGTGTGTGTGTGTGTGTGTGTGTGTGTGTGTGTGTGTGTGTGTGTGTGTGTGTGTGTGTGTGTGTGTGTGTGTGTGTGTGTGTGTGTGTGTGTGTGTGTGTGTGTGTGTGTGTGTGTGTGTGTGTGTGTGTGTGTGCGTGCGTGTGTGTGTGTGTGTGTGTGTGTGTGTGTGTGTGTGTGTGTGTGTGGTTTCCTCTTCGCTGCCGGGATGATTCAAGAATGTTACCAAGTTGCCCAAAAATGTGTTTTACTGCAGGATAATTGCAGTTGTCATACTAAAGAGGTTAATATTAACGGGTTAAGATAGTATTGCGTCTTCCTGCCGAGTCTAATAAAAGCGATCGAAAGAATGATTTTCTTTTAAAAAAAGTACCAGATTTCTCCTGAGTTCCCCTCGCATATTCAGGTCGTGTGCGGAAATTTCCAAGCACCCCCACCCTCCATTTAAAATAAAAGCAGAAAGGCAACATAACGCCTGTGGTGGTATGCTCAATGTGAAGCATTAATATCGCGAAAAGTCAAGCAGGATCTCATTTTGCTTACAAGTAGAAGACAAAGAAACAATCGCCGAGTTTGGTGTTACTCCGAATCTTAAGCTATGCAAAGAAATGCACTGCTGGGAAACTAATGAGAAACGTACTGCGCGTTCGCGTTCGTATAACCGCTAAGTGAGCAAGAAAATTGCGTGATATACAGCACGCATACTTTCCACACTCATGTTTCCGTCAATGTGCGAAATTAATTCTATAAGTTTAAACTTTAGTTTCCAACCTGACGTGATCATGGACATCACTGCGCGTAGTTGTTCTGGATTAAAAACATTAGAGTTCCTTTGAGTTTATGCGCACAAGGGCCGATCGGCGGAGCCGCGTACAACAGGACTTGTCGCGGCAAACTCTCTGCGTGCAGACAGCCGGGCCAGGCTGGAATCGGCGAGAATCCACTGCGCGAGCAAGCCGCCGATGAGGACAGCGTGCGATGGACAGTCGTCATCCACCAAGTCGCGGTGTGGTCGCACATCATCCCCTATGGAGCCGGTGAGGCGGAAGCGCTCGCATCCGCAATTTTTGCGTTGAAGATGGGACCAAACCATTTCAAGTCTGTGCAGTTTCTACAAAGTATATGCAGTCATGACGCGTAGTTATAGTCATGAGTCTTCACTCAATGAAGGCGAAATTCTGGAGGCCCGTGTGCTGTGCAATGCCAGTGCACGTTAAAGAACCCCCGGTGGTCGAAATTTCCGGAGCAAAATTTCCGGAGCCCTTCACAACGCCGTCTCTAATAGCCTGAGTCGCTTTGGGACGTTAAACCCCAATAAAAAAAAAACAATCACTCAAAATCATTTGCAATGTATGATCACTCAGCACTTCACTTTTGCAACGTAACACGATTCAGCACTCTAGAAGTAGCGCGGTCTTCATGCGCACTCATAGTCATTACGCATCACACACTCCTTCTGCAAAGTAGCCTGACTCAGTACTTTAAGAGTAACATAATATAAGGTGCACAGAGTACGTACAAAGTGCGCGTAATTATGGCATATAGTCATACTCATAACCCCTGACACACAATCATTCTGGAACGTAGGACTCAGCCCCTGACACTCAACGGAATCAAGGCTCGTAGTTATTTTCATGACGTATGGCCCACCCCTTCTGTAACGTAGCATTACTCAGCACATCACAAGTAACGCAATATAAGGTGTGTATCATATTAGTACAAAGTGTGCTTAGAAATGTCTCATACTCATACTCATGACTCATATCGATTGTGCAACATATCAAGACTCATAACTCTAACGCTTTCGCATTCTCACACTTCATCAATGTAAAGTGTCTCTGCCGAATTTTTTGTTACGGTTCTGGATAGGTTGCGCATTTGCTACAGCCCTTCAATAAGACGTAAGACATGCACTTCTTTTAAACATAATCCTACTCACGTCAGGAGTGAAATGATATTGGTGTAAGCGTCGCGGATGTTGTGCACTCCTTATAACGGTTATTTATTTTATGAATGCACAGAGGTTCTTGAAGACGTTTTGCTCTAAACATTTTTTCCCACTAACGTACTCTGAGTTGATATGGTAATGTGCGAGTTTTAAATCTTAGTGCGCTGCTGTAGCCCCTTTATGTTCCATAACTGGTGACTCACCGCTTGGATAAATGCAGGTGGTGGAAATGTGTGCATGTTGCTTTAACTTGTGCTGACAGCTTTCTGGGGCACCTCAGTTGAGAACATGTCTCGCATGCCTCCTGAAGACCAGCAAGTGTGGCCACGATCGCTGAGGGATCCTTATTTAGCCCCAGGTGGTCGAAATTTCCGGAGCCCTCCACTACGGCGTGCCTCAAAGCTTTAGTCGCTTTGGGACATTAAACCCCAATAAACCAAACCAAACCAAACCTTATTTAAGAGCCCACCTGAGGGCTTGTATATTGAGTGCACCGAGTGCTGTCAATGCTTCCATAACTAGGCGTGTGACACTCTATGATTGGCTTATGGGGCGTGTGAATAGCTCGCTTGTGGAAGCGGTAGCTGCTGGCTGTGCTCCATAATATACACTGCGGTGCACAGTTACTATAGCATTGTGTTAGCAACGACCATCCACGCTGGCAGGGAACTTATTGTATTATGTGACGTGTCAGTTAGAGTAAAATATTTCATTTAGTTCTACAAAGAAGCCGGATGCATTAAAATATTTCGCTAATTTTATGTCGTGATTGTTTCCTCAGCTAAGGGAATTCTTTAGAGAAGCTCTATTTTTTTCACTAAAGAGGAGAGCTTTTTGTTTCACCCCCCTATATGTCATTTTGTAGCTGCCGTTTCCCCTTAGACTAGAAAGAATAATATAGGTCAGAGCTGTAATTTTTTGCGCTGTTTACAAACTATTTCTTTATTTGATGCATGGGACTTCATTAGAGAGCTGTTTTTATGTTAGCTGCCTCGAGTTTTGATACTGTTACTCCTGTTGTCGACATTAATCATGATATCCCTATGATCAGCGAGTAACTTTTGGTACCAAAGAGGGTTCTGGCGTGCAGGTGGGGGATAATGGCGGTTTTTAGTAAAAGTGCAGGGTTGGCTGTAAAAAAAAAGTGGTGTACGCTGATGACCCTTCCTATCGGCAAAATGATCAATTAATGTGATTTTGCTGTCCCCAGGTGTGTTGTGAGTGTTGCAAGTTGGATTGCGATTTGCTACCTTGGGTAGTTTATATGTGGTGTTGTTAATGATAGCAATTTTCCTTTATGCTTCGAAGATATTATTTCATGGTAGTTGGTTATGTTAATATTGAAACAAATATTCCTGCCGGTTTAGCAATGCTATAGGCACGAAAAATTGTGCGAAATCTTAGTTTCTTGCACGCGGACACCATAACCACGTCCACTGATACAGGCGGCAGTCGTGCGCGTATTTAACCTTTTCCTCATCAATTACAATTTAACCAATGTAAGCCGGCCTATGCTCCAGTGCAGAGTTTTTGCAGCAGTGTTTTCAACGCCAACGCGCATTGCACTAATGCGGTGTTTCTGCCACAACACTGTCCACGAAAACGCAGGCAGCACACATCTCTGTCACTACCACCTTTTTTTAAACTCGAATAAACCAAACCAAACCAAACCATAGACCAGAGCGTGAATATTAGTTCGATATTAGTATTAGTTGATGAAGGCGATGTTGAATGCACAGCGCGAGAGTGTGTTGCAGTTTAACGCCTGGCATTTTAGGCTGCGCCGAAAGCCTAGTGCTCTCGCGCAGTGGCCACCGAAAGTATTTTTGCGCCTCCACGGGTTCAAATCCATCTCTTTTATTTATTTTATTTATTTCACTCGACACAATGCAGGGACATCGCAAACTAACGAGAATCGCAAGGCCTAGCTCGGGGTTTGCCCGTATAAAAGTTGGTTTCGCATTAATAAATGTTTTCATTTTTAGTTTATTAAGTGTTTACCTCACTTACTATAAGATGGTGATGTTTCTGTTTGGTAAGGTTGTTACGAACCATCCTAATTTTGTTGCTTATCCTTTTTCTTCTTTTCCTTAATGCCATTTCTCTCTCGCGCACGTTACTTTATGATCTTTTTCCTCTCATCCTCACCTCTCGAACGCCTGCAGTTCTCCTGTCCAGTGATTGTTACAAAGAGATTGGCTTAGAGGGGTTTAATGTCCCAAAGCGACTCCGGCTATGAGTGATGCCGTAGTAAAGGGCTCCATAAATTTCGACCACGTGGGATTCTATAACGTGCACTGACATCACACAGTACACGGACCTATAGGATTTCGCCTCCAGGGAAATTCGACTGCCGCGGCCTGGATCGTACCCGAGCCTTTCGGGTCAGCAGCCGAACGCCAAAACCACTAAGGCACCGCGGCAGCGAAGAGAGCAGAGGGGCTGGGTAGAGGTTTCAGATGGATGGAGTTCTGAAGGCAACATTTCTGTTCTCGTTCTTGCGAAGTTGAGTTGGCCCATACATCACAATGGCCATTGAGGATTGCAATGGGTGAGGGGGGAAGTTAGATATTCTGACGGGACCCGTAACCCTCAGCCTGAGGGTTCGGTGTTATGTCGATCTAGGTACAGTTTTGGTCATGAAACTGGCCGGTTAGGTGGGTGACCTATTTTCCCAGGGATTGGGGTGGTAACAACGGGCAGAGCGTATTTGCAGACTCTGATCCAACGACACCGTATAGCTATAGGTAAAGAAGCAATTGGAGGCACGCACTTTCTTCGGCTGAATGTAAATGTGCGTGAACTTTGGATTCACTGTGATTGAAGTACTGCTCTTGAGTTTCCGGTACTCCTTCAACCCCGCCTCTCCTTTCGAATGCAGCGCCTTTTAGCCTGGTCTCGTCGCAGACGCTCTGGTGGCTTTACGCTGGCGGCTACACCTGCGTATCGAAACGTCGGGCCAGTTCGAAGAGCCAGCCGTCGGGTGAGTACTGCTAAGCAACCAGACCTCTATTAGGCAGAAGCCTTTAATGCCTCATCGTTGTAAGCAGGAGTTGTCGACAGAAATTTCACGCTTTTCAACTGGTCGAAATGTTCCTGAAGTCAATGTGCACGAATTTCAAACAGGGCCAGTTGTACTTTGGCTAGTAACCATGCAACCAATTATTGGGATTGTATAGTTATGATGCAAGTAAAATAAACAAATTAATGGGACCGAGTAAGAGATTGGTCGTTGGGAAATCTAACCAGCGTCTCCGGACTGCGAGACGAGCACGCTATCCACTCCGCCATGCCAGCTCGATGGTTTGGAATGAACAAAGGCGCGTCTGGTGAATACGGCGTCTTCGTACACTCTCATCTTCCTCCCTTCCTTTACGGTGAGGTTCAGGCGTCCGCCGAGATATGCGAGAATACATATTCTTTCATCAAGAACCAATTTACCGACGAGCAAGGCTTAGAGCCGAACGGTCGACGGCGTTCTGTGGACTCCCTGGAAGCGTTGCAAGATGCTGTCGCGTTCCACTCTTAGAGGTCAAGCTTAACATCTTAACCACAGAAAAGCAAGTTGCTGGGCTAGTTGGTGCTGTTGCATCGTGGTGGAGCAGCGCAAAGGACGGGACACAAGAAACAAGGAAGGACGTACACAGGCGCTGTACACGATGAAGGACGTACACGATCTTAACCACACATCAGTGACACAAGCAGCAACGCCGCGCTTAAGGCTTTTGCCTCACCGCACTTTAGGTCAACAAAGCCCCGCCCCCCCCCCCCCCCCCCCGGAATTTTGTTTTATTGCAGAGAGGCCCTAGAATTAAATTTCTGTATTTACGATTAAGTGGCTGGCATAAATACTTCTAAAATGTGAGTGCTGCCACACTGTGTTGGCATCGTCTACGCTCCTTGGCTGCTCCGGGTCCGTTCAGGCGAGCCAAATTTTATGTATCTATGCTTCTAGGTCAGCGTGCTGTTGTTCTCTTTGAACGAAATTTTCAGGCATTGGGTGCAGTGCAGTGAAGTTACTCCTACAAATTATCTGGGCTTGCCTCCTGTTCATTTGTTGTCAAGCGATAAAGGCTTACTGGGTCTAGTACAGTACATATTAGCTTCAATCTTGTCTTTGGTGTTTTGATGGGTACATTCTTGTCACGTTTTCAGGAAGGGTTCCAGGGCGTTTGTTGCGAAGACAAGGGCGTAGTAATGTTGTTATTTTCAGACGTGGGATACCTAAACAATTGTCTTGCTCTTAATGCCGCTTTGCGCAATATATCGAAACAGGTGTTGTGAAGACGGGCCACCTGACGTGTACGCCCCTTAATCATAGAACTTTTCAGTTATGAAGCACTGGCGTAGACCTCTGGAGGTAGTCTTTGTCAAAACTATACAGTCCAAGGGGTCTGCTTCTGAGCCGTATAGCGCATGTCCTCTTGCATACTCAGGCGTCCTTATTTCACGAAGGCGGCAGGAACTTATGTCCTTAACTCTCTCCTATGCTTATTGGCGTCAAATAGGCTAAAGAGCCCCGCTACAAGGCTTTAAATCGAACCTCTTGGGCTGTATATTTTTAACACAGACTTTACGTGATGAATTATTCATAGCACGGTTGCACTCAAACGCGCTACCTTCAAGGTGCTTTTGCAGTTACCATCACCACGGCGCTCACATTTGTAGTTATGTTGTCAGCATCGCAATGAATGGTTAGCGCAAATACATTAGATGTGCAAGCCTGCGTGGCGAGCCCTCAGCTTACCGAGCAAATGTAGTGGCCATGACTCCACCCACTCGGTGCAAAATACGGACACGGAGATCAACTGTGTCCTTTGTTACGAAGGCGAAACCGCGCGCGTGTGACAGCCCCGCCGCCGTATCTAATACAGACTCTTGAACACACTTCGAAAGCAGTTAATTCCACGGGTGTAGACCATGGTGGCGGGTTCACTTTAATGGAGTGCCTGCCTTGGATGGAGGAGAAATTTTGTGGCCCTACTCGGCGGAGAGTTTGGCAGCTGATCAGAAAGCATTCGTGCACGACACGGTCTCAGGGCCAACTGCTATGCAGAGCATTTAAACACGAAGTGTCTCAAACAGTTCTCAGTCGAGACTGGAAGAACACTAGGCTATCGCGCTGCGGCTAGTGAAGCTGATGTTTTTGTGCCACAACGGGTTCGAATCCCAGTCGCGGGTATTTTATTTTTGTTTATTTACTTCGATTCACTGAAAGCCAGAAACATCGAAAACCAACGAAAATCGCATGATCTAGCTAGTGGTTTACCCATACAAAAATTGGTTTCACATTAATAAATGTTTCAATTTTTTGTTTATTGAATGTCCACTTCACTTATTATATTATGCTGATATTTCTGTATAGGTAGATTGCTATAAACGCTGCTAATTACATTACCTTTCATTCTACTTTTTCCTAATGTCTTATCTCTTTCTCGCTCGTTACTTTATTAACTTCTTAGTCTTATCCTCGCCTCTCGAACTGGAACAGTTCGGAACTGGAACTTCTCCCGTGCGGTTAGTGCTGAAGAGGGAAAATTGCTTTATGGTTTATGGGTGTTTAACATACCAAAGAGGCTCAGGCTATGAGGGCTGCCGTAGCGAAGGACTCCGGAAATTTCGACCACCTGGTGTTCTTTAACGTACCCTTATGTGGCAGAGTATACGGGCCTTTACAATTTCGCCTCGATTGAAATTTGACCTCCGCGGCCCCGATGGAACCTGTGCCTTTCGATCAGCAGCCGATCACCATGATCACAAAGCTGTCGCGGCGGCGAAGAGAGAAGAGGGCCTGGGTAGAGCGTTCAGGTGGATCAGGAGTTTTGAGGGCAACATTTCTGTTCTTCTTGCGAAGTTGAGTAGGCCTTTGCATCACAATGACCAGTGCGTATTCCAAAGAGTGGAGTTAGGTATTCTGAAAAGAACCATAATCTGGATTAAGGTAATTCCTCGCCCTGTAGCTTCGGCACTATATCGCTATAGGTCTACATTAATCGTGAAACCCCGGCCCGGTTGGTCGGTAACGTATTGCCCAGGAATTGGGGTCATCACTACAGGCGCAGAATCTTTGCAGACTTGGATCCAACGACGCCGCATATCGACAGGCAAAGAAGCAATTAGAGGTGCGCACTGTCTTCTCCTGAACGTGAACGTGCAAGAGGTAAGGATTCAGTGTGACTGAAGTACTGCTGTCGAGGTGCCAGTACTCCTTCAACTCTGCCTATCTTTTCGAATGCAGCGCCTGTTACCTGGGTCTCGTCGCAGACGCTCTGATGGCTTTACTCTGGCGCGTACACCCGCGTAGCCAGACAGAAGTTCAGTTCCATAAGGCAATCTGCGGGTGAGTAGTGCTAAGCAGCCAACCCTCTATTTGTTGATGGCAAGACCGAGAGTGCAGTTTCGTCATTTTCGATTTAGTGGCTGGTGTAAATACCTCTGAAATGTGTGTTGCCGTATTTGCGTATGTGCGAGGTCTGTTCGAAATGTATCCGACCTTTGGGCAGAGAAAAAAAAAACTGGTATAACTGGAGCGTTGGAAACCTAATGACCCTAAAGTAGTTTCCTTGGGACTCCCCACTTCTCCCAGCGATACTGCCGTTGTTGTAAACACTCCGAGAAGGCCTCTTTCGGCATGGTGCTTAGCTCAACCGTCGTTGCAGCCATAATGTCCTCTCTTATCTCAAAATCGCGCTCCTTTCAATGAGCTCTTGACTTTGGGAAACAGGAGAATTTGCAGAGGGACATATCAGGAGAGTAAGGAACCTATTCAAGTACAGGAGTCTGGTTTTTCGCCAAAAGAAGTCTGATGAGTGTGGTTTTTCGCGACAAGAAGTCTGAATCAAGTGTGATTAATGTGCAGGAGCATTGTCGTGATGGATGCGCCAATTTCTCGCTGACCACAACTCGGGTCTCATGCGCCGCACAGCATCACGTAGGCGACGGAGGACATCCCTGTAGTAATCTTTGGTGATTGTTTGACCCTGCGGTGCGTACTCGCGGTTTACCACACCGCGGCAGTCAAAGAAAGCAGGCAGCATTACTTTGACGTTGGTGAGCACTCGGCAGGCCTTCATTTTGTATTGGGGACATGGAATGTTTCCACTGTGACGACTGGGATTTGGTTCCCGGGTCGTACCCGTACACCCAAAGACACGTCACCAGTGGTTATGGTGTTCATGAAGTCGGGGTCACTGTTTCTGGAATTCAGCATGTCCTATGAGACTTCAACACGAAGTTGCTTTTCTCCACCGTGAGCACCTTGGGCCACAAATTTCGCTGCAACTATCTTCATGGCGAAATCTTTGGTGATAATGGAATGTGCTGAAAAAGTGGTGATGCCCACCTCTTCCGCAATTTCTGGGATAGTCGCACAACGGTCACGCATCGCTACAGCATTCACTTCGGCAATGACCTGGTCATTTCGGCATGTTGATGGCTGACCGGTGTGTGGCTCGCTCTCCACCGATGTGGGGCCGTCTTTAAGCCGGTTCTACCACTGCTTAATCTGTGTGCTGCTCATAACATCGTCATCGAAAGCCGTCTGAATATTCCGAATCGTTTCCACTTGGCTGTTGCCCGGTTTCTGGCAAAACTTTATGCAGTAGCGTTGCTCCAGTCGCTCTCCATTTTCCTTGCAATAAAAAACCGACGAGAGCACTGCGCACTACCCCACTCTAACGCTGCGTCCCAGCGATTGACGCTCTCGGCAGGCGTGAAATAATTCGCGCACGCGCATGAAGGTTCTTAGCCGGCTGGTGCAAGCGCCTTGTTTCATATCCGTCAAGTGTTCGCAAAAAAAAAATAAGATCGGATACTTTTCTAACAGACCTCGTATATGGTAGCGCGTCAGAAAGCATACGTGGGCGATATGATTTCAGCGCTAGCTGCTATGCAGCGCTATTAAAAATGAATTCTCATATGCATGTCACTGGAAGCAGTAGAACCAACTTTTTACTTGACAAGACGCTAGAAGTTCCATCGTGGAATAACCAATGGAGTATTTCACCTTCCCGTTTGCATCACCTTTATTTCTGAGCACCATCTTTATTTCCGAACACCTTCGCAGTGTGCATCAGACGTTCTGGATGTGGCAGCCTACTGCAGGCTGTCATTGTCGCCTTGTCTGCCCTGAACTTGGCACGTCCTCAGCTGTGGTCCGTCGCTGGTCGGCAGGGTGAGTGAGAAGAAGATCTTCGACTGAAGTTCAAGTTTTTCATTCAGGCAGGCAGTTGAGGAGGATGCGATTTTGTTCTCGTAAGGAGTGACTACTTCATTCAGAGAGAGAGTGTCCCTCCTATTCAACTGGCTGCTTTAATACCTAGCTGAAGCAATTGATGCTGACAGTCTTTTTTCCGGAAAACTAAGAATTGGAGTAATGTATTTTGAGAAGAGAGAGCGCGGAGGGCTGTCGAGACTTTTTTTAGTAGGCCCTTACGGGGTTGTGTTGTCCGGCAAAGTTCAAAAGAGAATAAGCGCTGTATTTCCCAAGATTTAAAAAAAATCCCGCTTGCCACGATGCCTCGGGAATGCTTCGTAAAAGCGGTTAGTTAAAAGCAAATGTGCAGCTAAACCACCTAGGCAACACTAATTAGGCAAAGTAGGGACAAAAGCTACCTTCAGTTTTCATTTTGTGTGTGCATCGTCTTTCGTACCAAATCGGGAATTGATCTGTTTCTCCACTGATGTTGGCGTCAGTGGCAAAAAATTCGTTTTCGCGAGGAAGCACTGTCTGAAAGGCATGAGAAATTTGAATGTATACCCATGTGTCAGAGAAGATTCCACTAGTGGGAGCTTTCATCTTAAGAATAAAAAATGTGAAATAACTCACTCGCGCTAATGAAGAATTTTATGTTTTTTGTACTTGCTTTATGACTTTGCTGTACCGACGGATTTTTATTCATACAGCAGCTGGTGCGTCTGCTCATTACCTAAAACCTCTACCGGGGAAGAAATTTCCTTTGCTGCTCTATGGTGACAGTATGTATGCACGTTTTTAGGATTTCAATGATTCCTTTGAGTCAGTTTGCCCCGTTTTGTCATGATCCGCTGAAAGATAGATGTGTGTGCCTTTCTCTTCACTGCGCTAATACAGATATATACAACCACCACTGTATAAATAGGCTACAAATAATGACTTTCCTTAGACATTTATTCAAAAAGCTAAATGCATCAAATTTCATTCTGCGTATTGGGAAAAAATAGCGCTAAAGATACAGACAAGCAAGTCGACAAGATGAGTGATAACTCTCCTACTCGGATTTGCGTCTCGTCAAATTGCTTGTCCAATGTTTTATACTCTTTTATCCTAATATGATGTTCCAACTAAGCGGCTTTCGAGAAATTTTAGTGTGTGTTCAGCTAAAGTATGGGATGATTAAAGTTTTCTGTTGTGTGGCGTTTTGAGGCAGTAAGTAAATGAAGCTCGAAAATTTAAATCCTTATTATATAATTTGCATGCTTGCCTCTGGGTCTCCATGAACTGTTCGGAATCAATTTTCCATCCTAGGCAATACCATGAGCAGTTCAATAAGAATCTCTCTGGTGCACGCTTGACATCGTCGCCATAGTGCTTTCAGGCTTGTAAAGGACAATCGGACGTTCCCCGCATTGCTTGCTTCAGGACACCCTAATTTTTCTCAGTGCACAATTTCCTCCGTGGTTACGCAGCTTTGAGACTAACTCGTGCTACGCGTGGATCACATTGCACCATGAAGGGCAGCATAGTATTGCACCGTGTTGTAGTGCATCTTTCCTTGGGCTCCTTACTGGTCATCCAGGTGAACTTGTACCTACCTTTTTAACCAAGCAAAGTGCAGTCACGCAGAGGGTCATTCTCTCTTTCAAGGTTGCCTTTTTCTGCTACTTAAATATCGTGTTCGTCTCCTAAACTCATGTTGCTAAAGTAGGTAACCAAAGCTCATACCAGATTCCCGATGCAAAAAATGGTGGTCGATTGATGTAGATAGGACAAATGTCAATTAGCTGCTCTAGCAGTTCGGTTTTCACTTCGGTACCGGTGTTCAGATCCAGTGTGCACAGATGGCAGTTATACGAATAGCGATAATGGGCCAATGCACACAGATATGGGGAAGGCGCTTGCGAGGCGTCCGTCTCATTCGACGTCTTTCAGCAAACACTCTCCAGCGGCCTAGACAAGAACGACATATGCGTTGGCAGGAAGTCGCGAAGCCATTAGCACGCTCTTGGCTGCGGAACGGAAGGATGGCGGGCCGAATCGCATCGTGGACAATTCCATCGGGGACAATTTTTTTTTCTGGTCTGACTGCAAAAAGCGTGACACCTCTGCTGACATCTTTCTGTCCACAACGATGAGGCATTAAAGGCTTTCGCCTTAAAATTTTATCCGAAAACTTTTATCCGAAAATATGTTGAAACATCGTCATACGACATATTTCGGCCTAGCTTTGATGCCACCGCCGTCGGAAGTTCCTCGAAAAGCTTAGGAGGCGGTAGACATTATTCTTAAGTAGATCCGTAAATCCTATGTTTGTGACCATTGCCATTCACAGATCAACAATAGGTCCACACGATCTTTTTCGGTCGTGACTTCACGAATTAGAATCAAATGTGTTCTTTTTTTTTCTCGTCAATAAATTTGACTTTCCCCGCCAAAAAAAAACATCCGCACTGCACTAAAGAATACGAAACAAGAATAGGAGAAAATTTCTTACATCTTCTACAGAGCGCCTGTGCTCACAGCTGATTTCCTGCCTCGGTGGCTCTCTACGTGCAGCCCAGTCACCTTAGCCACTTGACCTTGCGACATCGTAATAACCCCCCCACTGAAATCTAAGCAAACGCACCCCCGTTGACATGTAAATTATATTAATGATTAGTCAAAAAAGCCTCTTGCAGAAGAGTAACCTGGGTCTCGCAAGGCTCAACGGTCGCTGTGTTTCAGGCAGTAACCTGCCGGGCCAGTGACGCATCGCTTAACCGCTGTTCAACTGAGCCATATAGGTGTGAGGACTTTGAGCGGCCTATGAATATAAGCACGAGAGTACCAATTCCGCATACGGGCATTAACCTATTTACGCAAACGAGAGATAAATGTAGGTCAAAGTGTCGCTTCTCATTTTTATGCTATAGCTCTCACTTTAGTGGCACTCCAGTTTCCCGGAATATGACTAAGCGAGCTGTGTTTGGTTGACCCAACTTGGTTTTCGTATACAGGTTCTTCTCATGGGTTTAAATTCTATTCGTAAACCTCCACGCTGTTCTGTAGAGAAGACGTTCACGTAAACATATCTTACCTAATGGTGAAGGGATTTCTGTTGCCACAGCTGTACGTACCACACTCGGCGAAAGCACTTGATTGTCGACAGCGATCACCGCCTCATCTCTTAGGTCTTCCTCCCGCGTCCCCTGCACAGCGCCCGTTCTGCCTGTGGCTGATGTCCTGCGGCCCAGCTCTTTATTTAGTGCGGTTTCAGAGCTCTCACTTCTTCATCATCATCATCATCAGCCTGGCTACGCCCTCTGCAGGGCAAAGGCCTCTCCCATGTCTCTCCAATTAACCCTGTCCTGCGCCAGCCGCGGCCACCATATTCCCGCAAATTTCTTAATCTCATCCGCTCACCTGATTTTCTGCCGCCCCCTGCTTCGTTTGCCTGCTCTTGGAATCAACTCCGTGACCCTTAAGGACCAGCGGTTATCTTGCCTTCGCATTACATGCCCTGCCCAAGCCAACTTCTTCCTCTTGATTTCAACTAGGTTATCATTAACGCGCTTTTGTTCTCTCACCCACTCCACCCGCTTCTGATCTCTTAACGTTACACCTTTCATTTTTCTTTCCATAGCTCGCTGCGTTGTCCTTTACTTAAGCTGAACCCTCTTTGTTAGCCTGCACGTTTCTGCCCCATAGGTGAGTACCGGTAAGATACACCTGTTGTATACTTTTTTCTTGAGAGATATTGGTAAACTGCCATTCATGATCTGAGATAACCTGCCATATGCGCTCCACCCCATATTTTTCTCTAATGATCTGGATCAGCTGTCACTACCTGCCCTTAACAGACTATTCTCCTACTACTTCCAGCACCTGGCTACCAACTGCGAAATGCTGTTTCCTTGCCAGGCTGTTGAACATTACTTTGGTTTTCTGCATGTTAATTTTTAGCCCCACCGTTCTGCTCTGCCTGTCCAGTTCATTCATGATGCTTTGCAGTTCATGTCCTGAGCGACTTAGCAAGGCAGTGTCATCAGCGAATCGCAAATTACTTAGGTATTCTCCATTAACTCTTATCCCCAGCTGTTCCCATTTCAGGCCCCGGAATACCTCCTGCAAACAGGCAGTGAATAGCATAGGCGAGATCGTGTCTCCTTGCCTGACAACTTTCCTTAATGGAATTTTATTGCTGACTTTATGGAGAACTATGATAGCTGTGCAATCGCGATAAATATCTTCCAGTACTTTGACATAACCCTCTTCTACACCCTGATTCCGCAATGCTTGCATGACTGCTGAAGGATCTACTGAATCGAATGCTTTCTAGTAATCAATGAACGCTATATATAGGGGCTGGTTATATTCTGCGCATTTCTCTATCACCTGATTTATTTCGTGAATATGGTCCATTGTCGAGTGTCCTTTACGAAAGCCTGCTTGGTCATTTGGTTGATTGAAGTCCAAGGTCGTCCTCACCCTATTACCGATTACCTTAGTAAATACCTTGTAGGCAACAGACAGTAAGCTAATCGGTCTGTAATTCTTCAAGTCCTTGGCGTCTCCTTTCGTACAGAGGGTTTGTGATGCAGGCTGACGATTTTCGCTCCAATTGAGAGGGGATGCATTCGTCGTTAACTTAAGCAGAGTTTTATTATAACTGAGGAAGGTATTTGATGAAGCATATTAACGCGATGGCGTTAGACAGCGTCTGCCGCAGGAAAACCGGCGACGTCGTAGTCGTCGTTGACGGTAGGCGAGAAATCCCCATAAATCTCCAGGAAAGCAATCTTAGGAGGCAGGTGGACAAGCTAGGTCATGTAACGTTGTGGTGTCATCATAACCTGCCCACCAGAATGCGAGCAAACTGCCCACAGTGGCAGGTGACAGTTAATGTTTGGTCGATCGGTGAGAGCAACCTGGGGTGCACAAGACCCACCTCTGGGAGCACCTGCCATCGCAGGGTAGTGCCTCATCGCTTAAACACTGCACCACTGCACCAGGAGATCCTCACACGGTTCCATAAAAATAGAGAATTACCTTCTGCATACATGAGAATTACCCCATTAAGCTATTTCGTCATGCCCTTAAGACGGAGCAAAAGTGCACCCTTCATTTTTTTTCTGCCGTTTGTGCGCTGCACCTTGCAGGAGCCGGTCTCGGGCCAGGTCCCCGGATGACGAGCAGTCGTGGTCCTTCTACACAGGCCGAAGTATGTGGCCGAAAAGCCACATCTGACCAGCAGGGGTGAGAAACACTTTTATCAGAAAATATGTTTGAACATCATTGCAAGGCTTTTTGGGGCCTATTTTCGATGCCGCCGCCGTCGGCTGTTCCTTGAAAGCTTCGGAGCGGGTAGACAATTTGTCGGGTCGATCTTTGAAACAAATCTTCGTGGTCATTCCCATTGACTGATAAACTAGGATCACGTGATCCTTTCGGTCGTGACTTCACGAATTAGAATCAAAAGTTTTAAAATATTGTTATCTCCAATAAAATTTGCTTTTCCTGAGAAAGAAAAATTGCGTACAGCTTACCCTACAGCGCCTGTCCTCACAGCTGATTCCATGTGAGCAGCAATTATGGATATTTTCATTGTCTGAATAGAGCTGCCTAAAAAACAGTAATCGCATGAAGGCGTGCTCAGAGTGGCGCGTCGCTAAGGCTATGAGTACTGCCTTTACCTGGGATGATACGGAGTGTATCACAACCGGAGAGCCGCGTAGCGGACCGCTATTATTCTGAGGTTAGTGAATGGGAATCTAGAACGTTACATGAAGCCCCTTGAGCAGAACGGACTGAACGACTCTTGGGACACGGATGTAGCGTGGTAGAAATCCGGTCAACGGGCGGCAGCGCCTGGAACAAACATGGTGGATTGTTTGCTCCCCTCCGCGACGATTTCACAGAACACGTCACTGGACGGCCATGTTGAACGGAGTGACCACGCATGTAGGGACCGAGGAGAATAACCGAATTTCTTTGCCTCGAATGATTAGCGCGTTCTCATCAGAAAGGCCCCATTAAAGAAAACGATGTTTTTTGATAGCTATGAATGGAAACAAAATGACAGACGATATAGTGTGGTCAGACGAAATGCTAATCAGGTGCACTAGCGCGTCGGTTCTAAATTCGATTTTGTTTTCAGTTACAGGCTCGATTTTTACGGTCAATCAGTCTTGAAATAAAGTGGACAGGTTGCACACAACCCTTTTGGCCAGTTGCCACCTGCCGCAGTAAAGCAGACTTAAAACAAACTTGAGTGATAGCCTCTAAAAAAAATACAGGATACGCTGCAACTGCCTGCTTTCACGAGTGAACTGCATAATATCGGTTATTTTTGGCGACCAGTGGGTTGGCATCATGTCATGGTAAGCATACTTCGAAAGTTTTAACTTATTACAGAGTTTTCTGATCGTCGACGGCATGAATTTAGATCTAGCAGCGTGGCCAATATTTATCGTTCCTAAATGCCAGTTTCTAGCGAGTACAGTCGTGTGTCGTTTATGTGGACGCTTTGGTTTAAGACCCAAACTGTACAAGGAGCGAATCGTGCTGTACCGTGACCGAGGCGACTAGGCTGCAGACTCCCATCGAAAAGTGGACAGCTTGGCAAGCATTGATAATAATCGAGGCACTGTATAGGTTGACGTGCATTTGTGGCCGGGCCGTGATGGGCCGCGCGTTCTGAAACTCTTCGTAACAATGCAGACCTCACCACCTCACGGCTGCTCCTGATGTCGATGGCCATGGGATCGTGTGGAATACCTGCATCGCGTGCTGGCTTCCCGGCGGCAGCGACTCCTGTAGTATTTGTCACACTACGTTGACCAGGTGAGTTGTTTTTGACGTCCAACTCTTTCTTTTTTCCACTGCTACACACTGTTCATTAGTGATTTGCTTAGCTTGCATGCCGCGTTTGTCTATTATTCTTTGTTTGTGGTTCCAACGCCCACTAAAGCATTTTGTCTTGGAGCTTTTTGCATGCACTCTCTGTCAACTTTATTTTATACTTGTGCTATGAAAGACACATATCGTGGAGAGAGTGAGCAGAGACCCAGGGTGCGCGCAGCATTTAAGAACTATGAAAAGTGTTTACTCGTATAATATTTAGAGAACAGAGCACGAGCCTAAGCGTATTTTGCCGAGCTATTTGGCGACCCATCCTGAAAAGGCATGAGGCATGAGTACCTATGAATGTCAATAGAGAATGTCAATCCCGCATTTCGGTATTAACCCATTTACGCAGTCGAAAGGCAAGTGCTGAACAAAGTTTCGCCTCCCGTTTTTACGCGTATAGCTCTCACTTCAGTGCCACCGCAGTGTCCCGAATTATGACCGGATTAGCTGTGTTTGGCCGACAAAACTTGTTTTTCAAATCCTGTGCGTTCTTAACGAATTAAATTCTATCCATAATCCTCGGAGATATTCTGCAGAGAAGTTCACGCAAACATGTCGACGTAATAGTGAAGGGGTTTCCGTAAATATAGTTCTACGTACCACACTACGCGAAAGCGCTTGATTGTCAACAGTGATCACCGCCTCATCTGTTACGTCTCCCTACCGCGTCCCCTTCATAGTACGCGTTCTGCCTGTGGTGGACGTCCTGTGTCCTTGCTCTTTCTTTTTGTGCGGTTTCAGAGCTCTCGGTTCTTACATGACGGAAAATGGTTTCATACAGAGGGTTTTTAGTGAAAGCTGATTATTTTCACTGCAATTGAGGCTTAACGTATTCGTCGTTATTTTAGGCACAGTTTTATTTAACTACGAAGATATTTGGTGAAGTATATTAACATGATGGTGTTAGGGAGCTTGTGCCCGAGAAATTGCGGCGGCGGCGGCATTGACCGTGAGTAAAAACTGACCGAAAAATCCACAGAAAAACACCCTTACAGAAAAGAGGTAGGTGGGCCAGCTAGGTCATTCGACGTTGTGGCGTCGTCCCAGCCTGTCCACCAGATTGTGAGCAAACTGCCCAGAGTGGCAGGTGGCAGTTAATTAATGATTCGTCGATCGGGAAGAGCAACCTAGGGCGCACAAGTAAGGCCCACCGCTGGGAGCACCTGTCATACATAGCAGGGTAGCTGCGCATCGCTTAACCACTGCACCACGGAACTAGGAGGGGTGTGCATACTGTCAAGGGTGTATTAAAGTAGACAACAACCGTTTACTAGCGTGAGATTTAACCCATTACGCTATTCGCTATTGAGTCTTGCCCTTAAGGCAGAGCATAAGTGTCCCCTTCTAAGTATTTACTGGTTTCCGCGCTCCACTTTGCAGGAGGCGGTCTCGAGCCAGCTACCTAGATGGCGGACAGTCGTAGCCAGATACACCGGCCGAAGTGCGTCCGCCTCACGGGTAACGGAAGTCAGGCCAGAAAATTTAATGGGGGCACTTTGTTCACCTAAAGTGCGGTGAGGCGAAAGCCTTTTGCGCAGTGTTGCTGTTTGTGTCAAGGATATGTGGTTAAGATCTTTATTTTAGCACACCACTTATTGTGAATCTTAGATGCTGGAGACACGGGAGGGCATTTGGGAGCCATTCGTCTGATTAGACGCCTCTCTGCAAACAGTCTGCTGCATCCTAGACAAGGAGACCTACATATGCGTTGTCAGGAAGTAGCTTAGCCATTAGCACGCTCTCGACTGCGGAACGGAAGCATGGGGGTTCCAATTCCATTGTGGACAAAGGTTTTTCAGGTCTGACTAGAAAAAGCATGACACCTCTGCTGAGAACTTTCTGCCGACAACGATGAGGCAGTAAAGGCGTTCGCCTTAAAAGCCACACCTCACCAGCAGGGGTGAGAACCTCTTTTATCCGAAAATATGTCGAGAAATCGTCACAAGGCATATTCGGGCCTAGTTTTGATTCGGCGGTTACTCGAAAGCTTCGGAGGGGTATGCAATTTTCACGAGTCGATCCCTGAAACAAACCTTCGTGACCATTCCCAATCACTGGTAAACTAGGACCACAGGATCCTTTTTGATCGTGACTTGACGAATTGGAATCAAATGTTTCATCTTTTTTTTATCGCCAGTAAATTTAACTTTCCCTGCCGCAAAAACATCGGCACAGAAATAAAGAATGTGAAAGAATAGGAGAAAACTTCTGACAGGTTGCCCTACAGAGCGCCTCTCCTCACAGCTGATTTGCTGCTCAGGTTGCTCTCTCCGAGCAACCCAGTCACCATTGCCGCGTGACCTTGCGACGTCGTAACAACCTCCCCACTGAAATGTAAGCAAACGGACCCTCGTTGAGATGTCAGTAAAAGTAATGATTATTCAAAAAAGACTGCTCCAGAAGAGTAACCTCGGTCTCGCAAGGCTCAACGGTGGCTGTGTTTGAGGCAGTAACCTGCCGGGCCAGTGACGCATCCCTTAACCGCTGTTCAACTGAGCCATATCGGTATGATGACTTTGAGCGGCCTATGAATGTAAGCACGAGAGTACCAATTCCGCATATCGGTATTAACATATTTACGCAATCGAGAGATAAATGCGGGTAAAAGTGACGCCTCCAATTTTTATGCATATAGCTCTCACTTCAGCGGTGCCCCAGTGTCCCGGATTATGATTGGGCTGTGTTTGGTTGACACAACTTGTTTTTCGAATACTGGTCCTTCTGATGAGTTTAAATTCTATTCGTAATCCTCCAAGCTGTTATGTCGAAAACACGTTCATGTAAAATATCAGACGTAATGGTGAAGGGATTTCTCTAGCGACTGTTGTACCTACCACACTCGGCGTAAGCACTTGACTGTCGACAGTGATCGCCGCCTCATTCGTTACCTCTGCCTCCCGCTCCCCCTTGACAGCGCCCTTCCTGCTTGTGGTGGACGTCCGGTGGCCTAGCTCTTTCTTTTGGTGCGGTTTCAGGGCTATCGCTTCTTACATGGCGGAAAATGCTTCCGTACAGAGGACTTGCAGTGAAGGCTGACGATTTTCGCTGCAATTGAGATTGGATGCATTCGTCGATATCTTAAGCAGAGCTTTACTATAACTAAGGAAGGTATCTGATGAAGTATATTAACACGGTAGCGTTAGACAGCGTCGGCCCCAGGAAAACCGGCGACGTCGTAGTCGTCGTTGACCGTAGGCGAGAAACCCCCATAAATCTCCAGGAAAGCAATCTTAGGAGGCAGGTAGACCAGCTAGGTCATGTAACGTTGGGTTGTCATCACAACCTGCCCACCAGATTGTGAGCAAATTACCCACACTGGCAGGTGGCAGTTAATTAATGACTGATCGATCTTGAAGAGCAACCTGGGGTGCACAAGGCCCACCTCTGGGAGCACCTGTCATCGCAGGGTAGGGGCGCATCGCTTAACCACTGAACCACTGCACCAGGAGAGGTGAGCGGACTGCCACGGTTCGATGAAAGTAGAAAATTACCTTCTGCATACATGAGAATTAACCCATTAAGCTATTGCGTCATGCCGTGAATGCGGATCATAAGTGTCCCCTCTAAATTTTTTTTCTGCCGCTTGCGCGCTGCACTTTGCAGGAGCCGGTCTCAGGCCAGGTCCCCGGATGACGGGCAGTCGAGGCCAGCTACACCGGCCGAAGTACGTCCGCCTCACGGCAGCTGGAAGTCAGGCCAAAAGCAACACCTTACCAGCAAGGTGAGAACCTCTTTTATCCCAAAATATGCAGAAGCATCGTCACAAGGAATATTTCGGCCTAGTTTTGATGCCGCCGCCGTCGGCTGTTCCTCGAAAGCTATGGAGGGGGTGGACAATTTTCTCGACTTGATCCGTGAAACAAATCTTCGTGCCCATTGCCATTCAAAGATAAACTGGGACCACATGATCATTTCGGTCGTGATTTCACGAAATAAATTTAAAAGTCTTAAAATTTTTCATCTCCAAAAAATCTGGCTTTTCCAGACAAAGGTAAGGTAGGAAGAAAAAAAAAATTGCGAAGCCATTCTGGCAACTAAAGTGTTGAGAAGAAAAAGACGAGGACGCTTTCGGGTGGATGTGACGTCACATCGTTCTCGTGGCTTTTTCGATACCGCAATTAAACACTTTTCAGGTATCTTAAGTGTTCATTACGCTTACTTACATATTTTTCTATGTAATTTCACACATATTATACATTTTCCGACCATTTTGTAAGAATTTTTACTATGCACTGACGACTCGCGGTGGATGTGACATCTCACCAGTCCCGTAGCTATATCGACGCCCGTGCTATTTCGCCGCAATTTTGATATTTTGATTATAATGAACTAATTATTACACAGCCTTCAAACCTAGCTCCTAGGTTTATTTTTTCCTTCTCTATCCCGGCCGAGTCGGCTGAATTTCGATGGAGGGAAAATTCCAGATGCCCGTGTACTGTGCGGAGTCAGTGCACGTTAAAGAGCCCCAGGTGGTCGAAATTTCCAGAGCCCTTCACTACGGCCTCCCTCACAGCCTGAGCTGCTTCGGCCAAACCAAACCTCCTCTATCTTAAGCAACCTTTGGGTTTCTTCTATCTTCTTTAGTTCCCGAGTTAAGTTTCTTCTATCTGCTTTAGTTCCCGAGTTAAACGTGTGTTACACGCTTTGTTAACAGGTGACAGTATGAGC
The DNA here is from genome assembly GCF_055824585.1 of Amblyomma mixtum. NCBI lineage: Eukaryota > Metazoa > Arthropoda > Arachnida > Ixodida > Ixodidae > Amblyomma > Amblyomma mixtum. The sequence goes on from NC_143015.1 coordinate 64,058,483, forward strand.
CATTAAAGGTTTTCGCCTTAAAATTTAGTGTAGCTTACCCTACAGCGCCTGTCCTCACTGCTGATTCCATGTGAGCAGAAATTATGGATATTTTCCTTGTGTGATTATGGTATTGAATGGAGGTTGCCTAATAAACAGTAGTTGTCTAAAGGCGTGTTCAGAGTGGCCCGCTGCGAAGGCTATGCGTGCTGCTTTTACCGCGACTGATATGGGAGTATATGAGGACCGGCGAGCCGCCTAACGGACCGCTATCACTGTGAGGTTAGCGAACGCGAACCTAGAACGTTACAAGAACAGGACGGGCTGAACGACTCTTGCGACACGTATGTAGCGTAGTAAAAGTCGGATGAACGGGCAGCAGCTCCTACCACAAACATGACGGCTTGTTTGGTGCTCTTTACCTTCACCATTTTACAGAACACATCACTGTACGGCCATGATGAACGGTGTGACCACGCATGTAGGGCAGAGCAGAATAACTGAATTTCCTGCGCCTCGAATGATTAGCGCGTTCTTATCAGAAAGGCCCCATAAAAGAAAACGATGTTTTTTAATAGCTATGAATGGAAACAAAATGACGGACGATTTAGAGTGCTCAGACGAAATGCTAATCAGGTGCACTAGCACTTCGGTTTTAACTTCCATTTTGTTTTCAGTTAGAGGCTCGATTTGTATGATCAGTCTTGAAATAAAGTGGGCAAGTTGCACACAACGCTGTGGGCACGTTGCCACTTGCCACAGTGAAGCAGACTTCAAACAAATTTGAGTGATAGCCTCTAAAACCAATGCAGGTTTCGCTGCAACTTTCTGCTTTCACGAGTGAACTGCATGATAACGGTCATTTTTGGTGACCATGGGTTGGTATTATGGCATGGTATGCATGGTTTGGAAATTTTAACTTATTACGGAGTTATCGTCGACGACATTAATTTACATCTAGCAGCGGGGCCATTATTGATCGTTCCTAAATTCCCGTTTCTAGCGAGTGCAGTCGTGTGTCCTTAATATGGACGCTCTGGCTCAAGACCCAAACTGTACTAGGAGCGAATCGTGCTTTACCCTGACCGAGGCGACTAGGCTGGAGACTCCCTTCGAAAAGTGGATAGCTTGACAAGCATTGACAATAATTGAGGCACTGTATAGGTTGACGTGCTTTTGTGACTGGGCCATGATGGGCCGCGCGTTCTGAAACTGTACGTAACGATGCAGACATCAGCAGCTCACGGCTGCTCCTGATGTCGATGGCCATGGGATCGTGGGGAATACCTGCATCGCGTGCTGGCGTCCCGGCGGCAGCGAGTCCTGTAGCATTTGTCACATGACTTTGACCAGGTGAGTTATTTTTGATGTCCAATTCTTTCTTTATTCCACTGCTACTAACTATTCATTAGTGATTTGCTTAGCTTGCACGCCGCAATTGTCTATTATTGTGGGTTTGTGGTTCCAACGCCCCCTAAAGCATTATGGCGGGGCACTTTTGCGTCCACCCTCTGTCAACTTTATTTTATACTTGTCCTATCAGGGACACACATCGTGGAGCGAGGGAGCGGAGACACAGGGTGCGCTTTTTGGCGGTGGTGCATTTAAGAACCAGAATTTAAGAACAATGAAAAGTTTTTACTCGTATAAAATTTAGAGAACAAATTGCCAGCCTAAGCGTAATATGTTCCGATCTATTTGGCGACCCATCCTGAGAAGTGGGAGGCCTTTTTCAGGTTGAGTGCAAGCTTAATCGAGCCTACGAGTGCAACTCGCTTCTAGCTTTCAAGCAGCGGACGGTATTGAAATGCGAGAAAAGTGGCGGACATATCTGCGCGGCTCCGTTGAATGACCCCATCTCTTGCATCACTGAATCAGTCAACGGAAGCTTTATTTGCTCATTCGAGGAAAATTTGTACAATATATTTGGACCGATGACCTACAATGTTAGTATCCGGTCCAATACAAAACGAGACATTTGGGCAGCCGCATTAACAAATGTCGAAACTAATATTTCAGCAAAATATCAACAGCGAAGTAAGACAGCGAAATCATCCGGTGTCCGGTCGGTTACAAAACAAGGCATTTGGGCAACCACTTAAGGGAGGTGGGAATCAACTTTTGAACAAAATGTGCATTGAGTTCATCTAAAATGCTATTAGCTGAATTACATTCTTAGTTGATTGTACCAGAAAAAGAGCTCCGAAGAAAGCTTACCATCTCTCGAAAGCAGTATTTCTATTAGCCATGTTTTGCCGACCTTCGTCGGGATTTCAATTAATCTTTCACCTTACGTATTGTTATGGAACGAAAGGTTGAACTTGCTGCCAGCAGCATATCTTGTGTTGTGAAAACGCAAAAAGAATATTGCCACCTAGTATTGCCAGGTGGCGCATACGAAGTAGGGCGACGACGACGAAGTAGGGCTCGCGCCGTGTGGAGTCTGTCGCTGTTGTTGCCCCAGCTTGCCTGGCCTTCCCTTTCGTGCCTGCTATTAAAGCCCCCCTTCGTCAGCAAGTACGTTACAGTCTGGTGTAGGCGCTGGGTAAGATCCCTGTATATGTCTAATACTCCTCCGCATACCCTGGGCTCCAGTCCTTCGCTGGTGGACACCCCTGTGCACCGTGCTATCCGGAGAAACCAAGGCCTACCTCCCGAACACGGGCTTTTGGAGTCTGCAAGAGCACCCACCCATCGACCTGTTATGCCAGCTGCAGCCTACTATACCTTGCAGAATCCGCGACTGCCCAAACCATTCCATGGCAGTCAGCTCGAAGACGTCGAAGACTGGCTGATCGAGTTTGAACGCGTGGCCTCGTTCAACCAGTGGGACGACGCAGCCAAGCTTCGAAACGTCTTCTTTAGCCTGGAGGATGGGGCACGTACGTGGTACGAGAACCGAGAAGATGCGCTAACATCATGGCATGAGTTCCGCCGACGCCTGCTGGAGACCTACACCAGCACGGATCGCCGAGAACGGGCTGAACGGGCTTTGCAGTCTAGCATTCAAATGCCGAATGAGTCTCTAGCCATGTACGTGGAGGATATGACTCGGCTCTTCCGGCGAGCTGACCCGGCCATGCCCGAAGAGAAAAAGGTGCGCCAACTCATGCGCGGCGTCAAAGAACAGCTCTTTGCAGGCCTCGTGCGCAGCCCACCATCGACCGTCGCTGCATTCCTTGCCGAGGCCGCGACGATGGAAAAGGTTCTTCAACAACGTTCTGCGACTTACAACCGGCCCGTGCATGCTGCTGCAGTCACCGAATCGTTTGCCACCGCCAGGAGCCACCCTGACGATTTGCGCGAACTGATTCGCACCATCGTGCGTGAAGAGGTCCTCAAGTTTTGCAGCCCTTCGCAGTCTGCACTTGGTTCGGTTTCCGCTCTTGTTCGCGAGGAGGTGCAACAGGCGTTCAGGGGTCCTACCGTCGAAACACCACCTCTGCCGGGAGACTACAGCCGCCCCACCTATGCCGAAGTTGCGAGACGCCCGGCTGCAGCTTCGCCACCGCCGATTCCAGTAACGCCTCCTGCACCGCTGTCCCCAGTTCCACCAGTCCCGTATTTCGACGATCGCCGAGTGCACTTGCGGAAGGCCGATGTCTGGCGCACACCTGACAACCGGTCACTCTGCTTTCACTGCGGAGAACCAGGCCATCTCTACCGCAATTGCTCTTATCGACGCCTCGGTCTGCAGGGCTTTCGAGCCGATTCGCCCAGACCCCGGTTTGGCCACCGGCCTCCAGCCATTGAAGACTTCCTCGCGGAACAGCGACTTTCAGCCCGTGCGCCGCATCAGCCGCGCTCATCTTCTCCGCGGCGCTCTTCCCCGAACCCGCACAGCTCCCCGCGAGCAGTACAGGGTCGCTCGCCGAGCCCTCGCCGGGAAAACTGAGACCAGCGACCTTCGGGGGCGAGGTCGCTGGGAGTCGCTGCGCTGAAGACCTCCCGCCGCCGCCGCTACGCTCCGACCGTGAACAGATAGTACCGTCATCTGACCAAAACAGCTGCGTTTCCTTGGACATACCTGTTCTTCTCGACGGTCACAGAGTCAGTGCATTAGTGGACACCGGGGCCGACTATTCAATTATCAGTGATAAATTAGCGACTCTTCTAAAAAAAGTCCTTACGCCTTGTTCTGTAGTGCATCTCCGTACTGCCGGTGGTCATCTCGTTACTCCAAAGGGTATTTGCACGGCTCGCGTTCAGATTCAGGGATCTACGTTCGTCGCCAGTTGTGTAGTTCTGTGCAATTGCTCCCGCGATCTCATTATCGGCATTGACTTTCTGCGGGAGTATGGCGCTGTCATCGACCTCCGCCGACGAATCATCACCTTTTCGACCAGTAACGCGACCCACCTCGCCGACTCTTGCCACCGCAGTGCCGCCCTTCGTGTTTCTGCAGACAGTGTCACGTTGCTGCCACGGAGCAGTGTTTTGGTTGAAGTCACTTGCAACGACTTGCATGACGCAGAAGCAGTCGCCGAGGCTAACCGTTCACTCCTGCTTACTCAAGGCATCTGCGCCGCTCGCAGTCTACTGACGCTTCGTGGTGGCCGGTCTGCGGTCCTGGTCACTAATCTTTCTAATGAGTACCGGCACCTTTTTGCAGGAACGGCTATCGCTTCTGCCGAACCTGTTACCGATATTTCCGTTTGTTTTGCGTCCGCGGCAGCCGGCACTGACGAACCTTCCCTTGAAAACGTCGACATAAACTGCCACCTGTCTCGGGAGCAACGCCTGGCTTTGTAACAGCTGCTGAAGGAATACAAGTCGTGCTTCGCTTCCTCCTCGAAGGTTCGTCAAACACCCATCACGCAGCACCGCATCATCACCTATGACGACGCTCGCCCTATACGACAGCAGCCTTATCGTGTTTCTGCTAAAGAACGGGCGGTTATCCAAACTCAGGTTCAGGAAATGCTTGACGACGGCGTTGTTCAACCTTCCCAAAGCCCGTGGTCTTCACCTGTAGTCCTTGTTAAGAAGAAGGACGGCACTCTCCGGTTTTGTGTCGACTATCGCAAACTGAACAGTGTGACCAAAAAGGACGTCTACCCGTTGCCGCGCATTGACGACTCGCTGGATAGATTACGGCGCGCTAAGTACTTCTCATCCATTGACTTAAAGAGCGGCTATTGGCAAATTGAAGTAGACGAACGGGACCACGAAAAAACCGCCTTTGTGACTCCAGATGGCCTCTATGAATTTAAAGTGCTTCCTTTCGGTTTGTGCTCCGCCCCGGCTACGTTCCAACGGATGATGGACACCGTCCTCACAGGCCTCAAGTGGCAAAGCTGTCTTGTTTACTTGGACGACGTCGTAGTTTTTTCGGAAACGTTTGACCAACATCTCCAGCGCCTGCGGGCTGTCCTCGAAGCCCTCCGCTCGGCAGACCTTACCCTGAAGCCCCAGAAGTGTCATTTCGGTTACGAAGAGCTCAAATTTCTGGGTCACGTTGTGAGCGCTGAGGGAGTGCGGCCGGACCCCGAAAAGACTGCCGCCGTCGCACGTTTTCCCGTTCCGACCGACAAGAAAGCTGTCCAGCGCTTCCTGGGTCTCTGTGCGTATTATCGGCGCTTTATTGCGGACTTTTCCACGATTGCTGAGCCGTTGACGCGCCTCACAAGGAATACCACCTCCTTTGTCTGGACCACTGAGCAACAGACCGCTTTCTCTACGTTCCGCCAGCGCCTTCAGACACCTCCCGTTCTTGCGCACTTCGACGAAGATGCCGATACCGAGGTCCACACCGACGCCAGTAACATCGGTCTTGGCGCGGTCCTTGTTCAACACCAAGACGGCCTTGAGAGGGTTATCGCCTATGCTAGCCGTACTCTCTCCCGCGCCGAGAGCAATTACTCCACGTCTGAAAAAGAATGTCTTGCGGTCGTGTGGGCCACCATGAAGTTTCGCCCTTATCTTTACGGCCGCCCATTCAAAGTGGTCACCGATCACCACTGCCTATGCTGGCTGGCAAATTTGCGAGACTCATCTGGACGCCTGGCACGCTGGAGCTTACGGCTCCAGGAATTTGACATTACTATTGTTTACAAGTCCGGCCGCAGACACGAAGACGCCGACACACTGTCGCGTGCACCAGTTGATCCTGCCGACGCAGCGCCCGATGACGACAGCGGCTTCCTTGGTACTCTCACCGCCTCCGACCTACTGACTCGGCAGAGGGCGGACTCGGACCTTCGCCCTCTCATTGACGCCCTTGAAGGTAGTGATACGGTTATACCTCGCCACTTCTCTCGACGTCTTGGCTCCTTCTGTTTGCGGCAAGGTCTCTTGTACAAGAAGAACTCGAGAGGCAACGATAGACCTTACCTTCTCGTCATTCCAGCCGACCTCCGATCTGACGTTCTTTTCGCCTGCCACGATGAGCCCACGTCTGGCCACTTGGGCTTTTCACGTACGCTCGCCAGAGTGCAGAACATGTATTACTGGCCTGGACTTTCTGCTGATGTCAAACGATACGTTAAAAGCTGCCGAGAATGCCAGCGCCGGAAAACGCCACCACTTAAGCCGGCGGGTTTTCTCAAGCCCGTTACTGCCCCTCGCGCTCCGTTCGACCAGATCGGCATGCACCTCCTCGGCCCTTTCCCCTTGTCGCAGGGCGGCAATAAGTGGATCATAGTTGCTACCGACTATTTGACTCGCTACGCCGAGACCAAGGCGATCCCTCGTGGCACAGCTTCAGAAGTCGCAGAGTTTTTCATGCACAACATCGTCCTGCGACATGGCGCTCCTTCGCACGTGATTACAGACAGAGGGACGGCGTTTACAGCGCAACTAATCGACCACATCTTTCGGCTGAGCTGCACAACACACCGCAAGACCACGGCCTACCATCCGCAGAGCAATGGCTTGACCGAATGATTAAACAGGACCCTTGCGGACATGTTGTCCATGTACGTAGATGTTCAACACAAAACTTGGGATGAGGTCCTGCCGTATATCACCTTTGCCTACAACACCGCCCTGCAGGAAACTACGCGCTTCTCCCCGTTTCGCCATGTGTATGGACGCGAAGTCCAGAGCATGCTTGATGCCATGCTCCCGTGCCCAGAGGATGACCAACTCGCCCCAGACGCCCAACAGTTTGCCCAACGTGCTGAAGAAGCCCGTCAGCTGGCCCGCGTGCACATCGGGCAACAGCAGAGCTCGGATGCGCGCCGTTACAACCTTCGCCACCGACAGGTTGACTACAAACCCGGTGACCAAGTCTGGGTGTGGACTCCTGTTCGTCGCCAAGGCTTGTGTGAGAAACTGCTCTCCCGCTATTTTGGCCCTTACAGAGTGGTACGGCGTGTGAGTGAGGTTAACTATGAAGTGGTTCCGGACGGTGCTGCACAACCGCGACGCCGACAGCCCGACTCTGACATTGTGCACGTTGTGCGGCTTAAGCCGTACTATACACGGTGACGCAACCGTGCTGATGTTTTCGCGCGCTTCAGTTGCGGCAGTTTGCTTGTTTTTTTGTTTATTTTTTGTTTCACCCTTACGTCGACAGCGACAGCGCTCTTTTTTTTTCCTTCATAAGGGGGGAATAATGCCACCTAGTCTTGCCAGGTGGCGCATACGAAGTAGGGCGACGCCGACGAAGTAGGGCTCGCGCCGTGTGGAGTCTGTCGCTGTTGTTGCCCCAGCTTGCCTGGCCTTCCCTTTCGTGCCTGCTAATAAAGCCCCCCTTCGTCAGCAAGTACGTTACAATATGTTGAACAGGTCAGGAGAGTCAGTTCTTTATATGCTATTTATCGGAAGATTCACTACATAAACGCGCTGAGCAGATAATTTGGTTACTCGAAGTTATTCAAACAAACATGCTTTTCCATGGAAGATCCAGTGAAGTTATCCGTTAAGGTCGTTTTCGTGAACGTTGCAGAAGTGTTTAGTATTTGCGTGTGGCCCCGTGACTTACTGAATAAATTATATTTCAATGAAAAAATGAAAATGCAAGCTGTGACATTTGTTTTGAGAAAAATGTTCTCTGGTGTACACGGCGGCTCCAAGGTTTCGTGTATTAGAGGAAAGGCAATTGTCACAAAATTCGGCGCAATTTTGGAAACAAAGAAGCAAAAACAGCGCCGCGCGGACGCGTCTCGCCGGCGCGACCCGAAAGGGAGAGAAGGAAACCCCCGGTGGGCGCCTGTGTGCGTGTGCGCTCTCTCCCCTCCACCACCGCTCACCGACGCGGCGTGCGCCGAGAGAATGAGTCATCCATGCGGAAGATTTCTCTAGAACATCCGAGTCGCTTCTACAGCTGACGGGGGGAAAAGCGCGTAACCTTGCGTGCACTAAGACACGTCCCCCTCGCCCGTCAGCGGCGGCGCCACGACAGAAGTAGCCAGAACCTTCGCGAAACGTCTCCTGACTTCAACCAATGAGGACGCGCGGCCGGCGAGAGAAAGGAAGGGAAACTACACGGGAGATGCTGCGTGTATGTGCGCGCCTACTTTGGCGCCTAGAACAAACAGACGTGGACTGCTGTCAAGTCAGTCCGGACCGCCGTTTAAGCTTCTTCGAAGCGCGCCCGTTCGACTCCCGGGAAAGCACCACTTGGCCAGCATCGGACCAACGAGGCAACGTTCGCCAGTCTGCGGGACGGCATCGTCGAGTAACTCTGGTCGTCGGACGGCCGCAGTGCCCGGTGAACAAATTGTGTTTTGTTTGTTTACCTCTCTCTCGTGTGTTAGTGCACTTTAGGTGCAATATTGCCTTTGTATTGCATTATCTCTCGAGTTTAACTTTGCACGGGTTGCATTGTTCTGTTAATCACTTTCTATGTGTCTGTACTGTGATTCTGAAACCCTCTGTATCGTCTCAATTGCTGTATAAACTTTGTTTTGTTTGTGAACCTTTGGCTCCGACCCATTCTCTGGCTTGCGACCAGCGAAAGCTGGGCACCGAACGCCCAACAACCTCTTGTCACTTGGTAGCTGGTCTCCGCTGAGCTTGCCACGCTGAGTCGAGGGCACCTCCTTCGAGTCCGAGACCGCTACCCCCACACGCTCTAAGGGTGTCTGGGAGCTTCCCACGTAAAAGTGCGCGAAGTGTGGGTGACAGCAATTACGCAGGTGGACACCCATAAAAATTGCTGGGGCTTAGCTTTGGTTCAGCCTAAGTAATTGCGAAAGCACTATCCCCCTTGGCTACAATATGTTTTGCTTAAGGGTGGTGCACATTGCTAATGTCCGAAGTAGGCACGGAGGCACTGGCGGCGGCGACGAACGCAGCCGACTGCGATGCGTCCGTGGGCCCGTAGCTCTTGGCGTCCCTTAGAGCGTGGAGTTGGCTATAGTAGGATACAACTTAAAAAAACAGCAGTTGCTAACACTGGGCCGCGGTCCGCGGCGTTGTGTATTACTCCACTGGCCAATCGCAAAAGTAAGCGAAATGAGCTTTTTAATGTTTGACTATACCAAACAATACATGTATCAAGATTCTAGAGCCTATAATCTTTTCCTTGTGATAAGCTTCTTATTTAGGTACCAAGAAATGTTTAACCAGCGGACTACTTTTTGCCGAGGAGGAATTCTGTGCGCGAACGCTGAATGTGGGTGGAGCTTCACTGCAGACTTAAGTTGTATCCGACTATAGCAGTAGACGCTGCGGCGGCGACGAACGCTGCCGGCTGCTGACCGCCATCGGTCGTTCGGCCGCGAAGTCTAGCTGCGGCGCGCTGAAGATTCGACTTCGTGCCCCATCTCTCCCTCTGGTATGACGCCAGTAGTCACATGACCGACCGCCAACTGTCGTTCGGCCGCGATGTGGCACCAAGTCGGCCGCGCTGTAGGGCCGACTTGGTGCCACATCTCTCCCTCTGGTATGACGTCCGTGGTCACATGACCGACCGCCAACTGTCGTTCGGCCGCGAAGTCTAGCTTCGGGGCGCTGTAGGGCCGACTTGGTGCCCCATCTCTCCCTCTGGTATGACGTCAGTAGTCACATGACCGACCGCCAACTATCGTTCGGCTGCGAAGTCTAGCTGCGGCGCGCTGAAGAGCCGGCTTGGTGCCCCATCTCTCGCTCTGGTATGACGCCAGTAGTCACATAACCGACCGCCAACTGTCCTTCGGCCGCGAAGTCTGGCTTCGGCGCGCTGAAGGGCCGACTTGGTGCCCCATCTCTCCCTCTGGTAGGACGTCAGTAGTCATATGACCGACCGCCAACAATCGTTGGGCCGCGAAGTCTAGCTGCGTCGCGCTGAAGAGCCGGCTTGGTGCCCCATCTCTCGCTCTGGTATGACGTCAGTGGTCACATGACCGACCACCAACCGTGAAGGGTAGGCTGCGGTACCGCGAAGAGGCGACACCTGGCGTAGTATTGCTTTCGCAATTAAAAGCAAGGCACCTCAGCTGACAAGCTTCTGCTGACAGCCTTCTGTCGACAATGATAAGGCATTAAAGGCTTTCGCCTTAAAAATTAACACAGTACTCCATTGTGGTGGCGTTTTGGTGGCGGAAACCCGGTTTTCTTTCCTGCAGGTGGACCAGCCACTGAGGAGCACATGACAGCAGCAGCTCTGGATGCATACTGGGTCATCTGCAACACAAGCGTCGCGTGCCTTGAGTGGGGGTCAAAAGACGCTTCACAGAGCGGCAACATCTGCCTGCGGTGCAGTACTCTCCCGCAGATATTCTGTACGGCAGAAAAGTGTAAGTCTTTCCTAGGTCTGACCTCGAGTATCTTAGTTAAAAATGTGCATTAAAAAAAATATGGAGAAGAGAAGAATTCATATGCTGCAACACTCAAAACCAGAGTAACTGAGCTAAATTTCCGTATCTTTTCAATGGTTCCTTTTTTAATAATAAGCACTTAGTTCGTCTCGTGAAAATATGTGGATTGGGCTACCATGGCTAAGTGAGAATTTTTTTCGAACGAGTTGTATCCTGTACTCTAGCTGACGTGCTGGACAAAAGTTAAAAAGCGACTAAGGTTATGGGGATGGCGAAGTGAAGGGCTCCGGACATTTCCACCACCTGGGGTTCTTTAACATGCACTGACATCGCACAGTAGACGGGCCTCTACAATTTCACGTCCATCGGTCAAAGGAATGCTTCATATGCGATTAGCCATCGCTCCACACATGGAATCGAAGTTTGAATTTTGGTCGAATTATTCCCCTCAAATGTGCGCAGTTTGGTTAGATCTGCCTCTTTACTTGTTGTCATGGAAGTTCGTGCTATAAACCGATCATTTCCAAAAAGTTATGACAGGTAGCTGGCCGCAAATAATGTATTTCCATGCCCTGTCACGCTTTTTGATCAAGATAAAATGTTTAGGGCGAGAAACCGTGGTGCCGGTTCAACATGGAAAGAAATAACCTATATTGTGGCCGTGCACATTCAATAATTCAAATTTATCATAAATATATAGCGCTGTATATATAGCGCTGTATATATGGCTCTGTATAGAATGTTTCCTGAATTAGACCGGGGATTCGCCTCGAAAAAGGCTATCATTTATCATTGACTTCATAGGTGTGCCCACATAGAAACAGACTCGCCCAATAGCAAGTGTTTCTAGCGAGATGTTCGCTGAAAAAAATACATGCTAAAGGGGAGCAGAATACACAATTTTAAATGTGATTATAGATCATTCTGCCCGTCGCAAAATGAAATGGGATGGAAGAAATGTAATATTTTAGTGTATGCAACTCAAAAATAGTGCTCTTTGACCATAAATAACAACTAAGCGCGACATTTCGAATGCGTACTTTTGTTGTGCGGAGTTTCTGATAGATGTCGCATAATTTATTAATTGCTTAAATTTTTCTTGTGGAAGGCTGCACAAAAATTAAATTTTGCACAGTTGCGAGCTTCAAGGGTTCGCATATCTAAAGCGCGTAAATTATGATTATCATTACGCTTGGATTATGATTGGGCTTTGTTTGATTGGCACAACTTGTTTTTCGAATACTGGTCCTTCTGATGGGTTTAAATTGTATTCGTAATCCTCCAGGCTGTTCTGTAGAGAAGACGTTCACGTAAACATGTCTTACGTAATGGTGAAGAGATTTCTGTAGCGACAGTTGTACGTACCAAATTACTGCTGTTGAGTTGCCGGTACTCCTTCAACTCTGCCTGTCTTTTCGAATGCAGCGCCTGTCAGCTGGGTCTCGTCGCAAACGCTCTGATGGCTATACGCGGGTGCCTACACCCGCGTACCCAGACGAAAGTTCAGTTCCATGTGATAGACTGCGGGTGAGTAGTGCTAAGCAGTCAGCCCTCTGTTCGTTGCAGGCAAGACCTAGAATGAATTTTCTGCATTTCCGATTAAGTGGCTGGTGTAAATACCTCTGAAATGTAAGTGCTGCCAATATGTGTCTGGCCGCACTTCAGAAAGCGTTCGTCGACGAGATGGTTTTAGTGCCAGCTGCTATGCAGCGCTATTAAACACAAAGTGTCTCATATACATGTCACTGAAAACTCTAGAACAAATTTTTTAGCTTACAAAACGCTAGAAAGGCTGTAGGGGAATAACGAGTGGAGTAGTTCACCTTCATTTTTGCATCGCCTTTATTTCTGAGCATCATCTTTATTTCCGAACGCCTTCGCAGCATGCCTCAGGCGTCTTGGATGTGGCAGCCCGCTGCAGGCAGCTTTGTGCGTCCTGAGCTGTGGTTCATCGCGGGTCCGGCATAGGGTGAGTGAGAGGGGAGACCTCTTCGACTGAAGTTCGTTTTTTCATTCAGGTTTACACATGGCAGACAGTTGAGGATGATGCGATTTTGTTCTCGTGAGAAGTGACTACTTCATTCAGAGAGAAAGCGTCCCTCGGATTCTACTGCGTGCTTTAATACCTCGTTGAAGCAAGTGACGCTGACTGTCTTTTTTATGGAAAAGTAAGCATTGGAGTATTGTATTTTGAGAATTGAGAGCGCGAAGGGCTGTCCACCCCTCTCTCAAGTGCCACTTGACTCCTAATGGTCACAAAAAAATACTGGCGCCATGTGCTGTCAGAAGTAAGCCCTTACGGGGTAAAAAAGAATGCAAGCGTGCAGCTAAACCACCTAGAAAACACTTACTAGGCAAAATAGCCACAAAAGCTACCTTCAATTTTTATTTCTGTGTCTATCGTCTTTAGTAATAAATCGGCAACTGATCAGTTACTTAATTGAGGCTGCCGTCAGCGCCAAAAAAATAATTTTCGCGAAGAAGCACTGTCTGAAAGGCAGGAGAAATTGGAATTTGTACCCATATCTGCAGAGGACGTTCCACTAGTTGGACCTTCCAGCTTAAAAATAAAAAAGGAGAAATAATTCGCTCGCGCTAGCAAACAAGTTTATATTTTTTGCACTGTTGGCGTTATTTATCACTTTGCTGTAACGCGCGGATTTTTATTCGTACAGCAGCTGGAGCGTCTGCTCATTCATTACCTAAAACTGGTACCCAGGAGGTAATTTTCCTTTGCTGCTGTATGGTGACAGTATCTATGCACGTTTTTAGTATTTCAGTGATTCCTTCGAGTCAATTTGCCCCGTTCTATTCTGGTCCACTGAAAGTTATATGTGTGTGCCTTTCCCTTCACTATGATATATACGAATATATACAACCACTACTATATGCCAATACGTTACAAGTAATTACTTTCCGCGCACATTTATTCGAAAACCTCAATGCATCAAATTTTATTATGTGTATTGGGAAAAAATAGCTCGAAAGACATAGACAAGGAAGTCGACAAGATCAGCGATAACTATTCGGCTGCTCGGACTAGCGTCTCGTGTATTTGCTTGGCCGAGTTTTTTTTTTATGCTCTTTTACCCAAAAGACGCGGGTTCGATCCCAGCCGCGGCGGCTGGAATTTCTTTGGAGGAGAAATTCTAGAGGCCCGTGTACTGTGCGATGTCAGTGCACGTTAAAGAACCCCAGGTGGTCGAAATTTCCGGAGCCCTCCACTACGGCGTCTCTCATAGCCTTAGTCGCTCTGGGACGTTAAACCCCATAAACCAAACCAATAAAATGATGAACCAACTAGCGCGGCTTTCTAGAAATTTTAGTGTGTGGTCAGCTAAAGAACGAGAGATGATTAAAATGTCCTATTTCCTTGCGTTTTAGAAGCAGTAAATAAATGGGGTTCAAAAATTTAAATCCTCATCATTTAACTTGCTTGCTTACCTCCGTGTATCCGGGAACACTGGATCTTAACACAGGTACTGAAGCACGCTCAGTTCAACAACAATCTCCTTGGTGGCCGCTTGACAACGTCGCTGTAGTGCTTGTGAGTGTGCAAAGGACAATCGGACATTCCCCGCATTGCTTGCTTCAAAACGCCGGAATTTTTCTAAGGGCACAATTTCCGCCGCGGTTACGCAGATTTCAGACTAATTCGTGCTACATGTGGATCACACTGCTTCATGAAGGGCAGCATGCTATTGCACCGTGCTTTAGTGCACATTTCCTTGGGCTCCTTACAGGCAATCCAGGTGGAATTGTACCTACATTTTTAACCAAGGAAAGTGCAGTCACGCAGAGGGTCATGCCCTCTATAAAGGGCGTGTTTTTTTCTGCTATTTACCCGTCTTGTTCCTCTTCTAAACTTATGTTGCTAAATTAGATAAGCAAACCTCACGCCAGATTCGCGATGCAAAAAATGGTGCTCGACTTGCGTAGTCAGGCCAAATGTCAATTAGCTGCGCTAGCAGTTAGGCTCTCACTTCGGTACCAGTGTTAAGATTCAGTGTTCCCGGATGGCAGCTATTCGGATATCGATAACGGGTCAGTGTACATATATTCAGAATTGGTAATTCTCAACATTCATAGATCCCTAGTGGTCTTGCTGCCACTCCTAGCGCAGTGGTGCAGCGGTCAAGCGATGCGCCACTGCCCTTTTACGGCAGCACAGCAAAAATTTGTCTTCTATTTTCGAAAGGGTTGAAAATTCTATTTTCGAACCGGCTCTTTCATATTTTTCTACTGCGCAATGCGTGTTTATTGCGAATAAAAAGTGGAACCTACTTGCGGCGCGGACGAGTATCTTCTGACAGCCGTCTTATGATAATTCAGAAGTTCCAGGTGACCAGGCCAGGAACGGTGTGTAGCAGGTGACCTCCGGACATCTCCCTCCCGACTACCCATTTACATAGGGGCGTCTGAAAGAACAACAGGGACAGAGGAATTTCATGTTGATTGCAGAGCTGCTGACGTTGATTCTTGCGAGGGGAATAATCTAAGCTTTGCATTATTAAATAATTAGCACTGACAATGAGCGGTTGAACAATACAAGCACCCATGCTATAGAACACACCATTGTGCTGGCGCGCGCAGGCAACCATGCACCCGTCTTATAAATGCGATACAAATGGGGCTTGTCAGGTGTCTTAAGGCTCCTCGAAGGAGATGTGTTGAAAAATAACAGTGTCAAGCTTAGTTCCCTCATGACAACCTTTGTTCCTGAGGCGCCATAGACCCCAAAACAATGGTTTGGTTTGGTTTATGGGGTTTAACGTCCCAAAGCGACTAAGGCTATGAAAGACGCCGTAGTGTAGGGCTCCGGAAATTTCGACCACCTGGGGTTCTTTAACGTGCACTGACATCGCACAGTACACGGGCCTCTAGAATTTCTCCTCCAAAGAAATTCTAGCCGCCGCGGCCGGAATCGAACCCGCGTCTTTTGGGTCAGCAGCCGAGCACCATAACCACTGAGCCACTGCGGCGGCTCCAAAACAATGTGCAATGCACGTAAAGAAGAATCGATCAAGTTGCGGATCACTCAACACAACATGCCGTCTCAAATGATTCTATTGCAGGCGGCTGGGCTCATTTTACCTAGCTACAGGAGCACGCCGGCCCAGCGGGAAACAGCAGTTGGACAACTGATAGCCTCGAAGATGTGCTTAGTTCGGCAATTATCGCAGCCCACCTAATGGAGCAGGCGAGTGCGTGGTCGACGTTCTGTAGCGGCGTTGGCATCGAAAGCGGCACTGATAACGAAGAGGAAGCTTGGTGCGCGACCCCGGTTGCGCAGGATAGAGCAGTCTCTAACCAGCCTGGCCAGGAGTGTCAACAGCCCGCTCCGCCGGCATCAGCCGCGGCTACCGGGCTTCCTTCAATAAATGTGGATCACCTTCCACAGTTCCCCCAAAAGTGAGTAGGCCGCAGAAGGGGGCATTAGTGGGCCCGTTGTTTCATGAACAAAGCGAGAAAAGGACAAACGGCGCGAAGGAAAGACAAAGGAAGAAAATCTCTATATTTCAACACTAAAGGCTAGGCCTAATCGTGTGCATGAGGTTGACGAAAAGCTTCTCACAAACCGAAACTGCTAACCGGTGTTATGTTTTTATTTGGACACGGTAACTGCGGTTAAACGGCAATCATGTTTTGCTGGATAGAGTCTTTGTCCTGGGTGCTCGTGTGAAGAGGCATTATTCCGGTCGGACGTAGAGGTTGCGGCAATGACGGTTCGTAAGTTACGGACAACCACAATTTACGACTTCCGCAATATCAACGGCTGACATTATTTGAAATCCTTCGCAGGGTGGACTTCACGATAGCTCGTTTCATACAGCGACGTGGAGATGGCGGCTGCACCATTGTGAAATGAAAAACTGCAGGCATTCGTTCGAAATGCGCTCTACTTGCACCGAGATATGGTGTCTTCTTTTTTGAAAGAGCTGTTAGAGGGGCCAGGTTAATCAGAGACGATTTCGTTATTTTGCAGATGCTGCAGCAAATTCTACACGGGGCAGCGAACGAGGCTTCTTGTGGCGACATGTCATCCTGAAACAGCCATACACAGGGGATCGTGCTTCTAGTTTCAGTGACCGTACAACGGCATGCTATGGTGTGCTGAGTTAGTTGGACGTGGAAAACGAGCGTCGCCTTGGATGCGCACACCTTTCCGGCGACCCATCATTGTTTGAACAATGAAGAATAAAAAACATGGTATTGTGTGTTTTAGTGTTTCGGACATGCTCTCTTCCCCCGAGGTTGACAATACTGGTTATACCAGCCAAGGCCTAATACCTACTAGAGTATAATGGTACGAAAGCATTATTTCCATTGGTGGACCCTGAGCAAGATCTTGCGATCTTCGTATGCTTGCAGCGCTTGTGTGTTCGTGGCAAGTGAAATAAAAGGGAAGCCAATATAGTTTGCAGACACTCGAACTCGTGGCGGCGCAATGCAGTCAGCTTCACTGGCCACTGCGTATGTAGCGGAGAAGTCACTTGAGCGAGGTCAAGGACGTGGTTTGGAAAATACGGGCAGGAACAATGGCATCCGCAGTGATACGGCTAGCTCGGCAGCGCGTGAGTGCAGCCAATGTCAGAAAATGTGCAAACCTCTTTCAGTTGCGCAGCTCCCAGTGCGTTGCATACAGATGGCGCTGAGCTTCCGACATTACCGCGGAAAATTTCAACATTACTATTAATACATTGGGGCATCAGCTCAGCACCCTATCGATGTTTGAGGCGAAAATAAGGGCGCGTGACATTTGTCTTCTTTAGTTCAGATCTATGGAAATGTCTCGCAACTATGTAATACGCAACTGCCTCTGTAAGGTTTCAGAATTTAGTCAGAACGTTCCGTATCCCACCCTCAAAATTCTTCCTCATATTTAAAATTATCGCGACCGACTCCGAGATTCAGCTTTAAATGCGAAGACCACCGAGAACACTTGCCGCTATGCCGCTGCAGGTGTGCTTGTTGGCGAGCACTTTTTTTATCCGCCGCGGTGGCTCAGTGGTTATGGCGCTCGGCTGCTGACCCTTAAAACGCGGGTTCCATCCCGGCCGCGGCAGCCGATTTCGATAAAGGCGAAATTCTAGAGGCTCGTGTACTGTGCGATGGTAGAGCACGTTAAAGAACCCCAGGTGGTCGAAATTTCCGGAGCCCTTCACTACGGCGTCCTTCATAGCCTGAGTTGCTTTGGGACGTTAAACCCCAATAAACCAATAAACCAAGTAAACCAAACGACTTTTCATTAAGTGCTCGTGTTAATGACAGCATTTTGTCTGCCGTGCGGTAGTGGTGTCATCCGAGCAACCTGACCACATCCCCATTCCTTCTCGGTTATCAGTACTAGAAGCGTACCTATGTCGCTTCTTGGTGAACTGCAGGAAAGCTAGGCTTCAAGCTTGATGCCGGGAGTAAGTTTCGCGCCAAGCTCGTTTGAGAACAAAACGAAGTCGGAAAAAGAATTAGCTGCGGTTCAACTACTGCTGAACCTTGTTAGAGAGCGAAGGCTATGGCGTATCGGGCAAATATAAGCGGCTTGGCAACTATAGTTCAGATCGATGAGTGCGTTCCGGACACTGGATAGGCAGCGCACCCACCCTGCCACCCTGGCATGGGGCAGTTAATGGTTCATCGCAAGAGTTTGCTCACCCAATGAACGCTGCGGCCTATTGCAGCAGTGCCGCGTGTCTGCCACAACGTTGTCAGCGTTAACGCAAGCAGCCTACATCTCTGCCTCATCACCCCACGTACCGATAAGCGCGATTCAGGCGTCCACTGACCCTGGGAGCCAGTTATGCGCACTTCCTTTACTTCGAATCATCGGAGTGTAAAATGCTGTCCACGCCAACGCCAATGAACACAATGAACGCCGACGGCCTATGGCTGCAGCGCCGCGTTTCCGGGAAAACGCTGTCAATGCCTGCAGCCCTAAACTCTCTAAGCCGCCGCGGTGGCTCACTGGTTATGGCGCTCGACTGCTGACCCGAGAGACGTGGCTTCGGTCACAACGTTGTCAATGCCAGCACATGCAGCGCGCATCTGTCACTGCCACCACGTAGCTTAAAGCACGACTGAGTGTCCACTGTTGCAAGAGGGCAGTTATGCGCCTTTCCTTTGCTTTCAAAGCTCACGGTCATTTGAATGTGAAAACTAGGCACACGGTGATCGAATCACCAGGTCCCGTAGTTTGGTTTGGTTTAGTGGGTTTTAACGTCCCGAAGCAACTCGGGCTATGAGGGACGCCGTAGTTAAGGGCTCCGGAAATTTCGACCACCTGGGGTTCTTTAACGTAGACTGACTTCGCACAGTACATGGGCCTCTAGAATTACGCCTTCATCGAAATTCGGCCGCCGCGGCCGGTATCGAACCCGCGTCTTTCGGGTCAGCAGCCGAGCGCCGTAACCACTGAGCCACCGCGGCGGGCCTAGAGGTCCCGTAATGAAGCTTTCGCTTCAAGACTTCTAAACTAACATGCTAAACGACTTTAATCTCCAGTGCGAATTCGTCACTGTCCGAGGCCGATGAATTTCTGCCCCATCACTGGAAGGCGACATGATGCCAAGTTGCACCGAACGGTAGCACCCTCAGGATGTCATCAGACGCTACATAATTATCCTCCATTAATGGTACGCACGCGACAGGGTCAACGAAAAGATAACGGCGAAAAATAAACAAAAGAATTGCAGTGCGCGCTATTTGTGAGCGTTGCAGTGCCTCCGGAGCGTCTGTGCGCCCCGCGTGACACCATGCATGAATATTCAGACAACCAATGGTTCAAATCGTTTCCTTGTGAACCGCGCAGACCAGATGAGGTTCTCAGACGATGACGACATGGCGGAGAACCGCAACTGAATGAGAGAGAAGAAAAGGATATATGAATATTTCACTCTACAGTACTCAGCAGCGGAAGACGTGCGAGAAATTCATAGGCGCGTACATCAACATCATCATCATCATCAGCCTACGCCCACTGCAGGGCAAAGGCCTCTCCTATGTCTATCCAATTAACCCTGTCCCTGTTCCTGTACAAATAAATTCGAAGACAGCAGAATGCTCTCAGAATGTCTTCAAAAACTGAATTTTTACACCATGGAACCGTGCTCGGCCACAACCCAACAAATTACAATGGGATCAATGTAAATAATGAGCGAGTGCCACATATTTAGTGTTCAACAACACGAAGAGATAGATAACTAATAATCAAGGAATTAGAGAAACGTAGGCCCCTCGGGAGGCGACTCGAGACCCGAACTCTTCCCAGCCCTCAGCTTCTATAATACTTCCGCTTCGTTTTCCCAGAGTGCACTCTCTGCGGAGAATCACACGCCACCCTGGACCACATCCTCTTCGGCTTCCCTGCCGATCCTCTACCACAGGAACAGCCCGCCATCGGTACATGGGAGGAATGGGAAGCCCTCCTTGCGTCGCAGGACCCGGACGCGCAACTTCGCTGTGTGAACCGGGGTGCCAGTGCCATGGCCCTACGAGGCCTGGACACATGCGCGTAATGTGAGTGCTGCGCGGTGGCCCTGAGAAATTGAACGGTCCAAGTCCACTTGCAAAATAGTTTTCCATCCACTGCACTATACGTTCATGAGTTCATGGAGTTGTATCTGCAGCTGGACCAGAGATTCAGTGTAAAGCATAGAAAATGAGAATACAGCCGTCACATCGCTGTTGATTATAGAAAAAAAAAATATGTGGGTGTAACACAAGCAACCAAGAAACGAAAAACAAGGTTTATTACTTTACTCGGTTCTATCTTTCTCAACTTCTTCGTATATTTCACTTCTTCATTATTAGGGCGTTAGGCTTGCTTGAGAGGTATGACAGCCTCTCGACTTATCCGCTAATGCCGCCAGAGAATGTTTAATTTCTCTGTCAGGTATGATTCACGTCTTTCGCTGTGATGATATGCTTTGAACCCTGTGTTTTCAAACGCATGTTTTTGGAGGGGGGGGGGGGGGGGGAGAATAGGCTTTCTTAGTGCAACCCCCCCTCCCCCCGTCAAACGTATACAGCCCAAGAGATTTCCTTGTGAGGCCTGCAGGATGCCTCGTTATCCATGCACAGCGACCGTAATCTCTCAAAAAAGGAATGCCTTTGCGTTCTCAATCATCCCAAGGTTTGTACTGCTTAATGTGCTAGGGAGGCACGCTAAACAGCCTAGAATAAAAACCCTTGGGCCGTATAGACCTCTTGCATTGCCCAGGGGGCGCTGCGAAAATGGTGCTCAAAAGCGCCCTCTGCCCTCGGCTGGGTAGTACCAGGCTCTGGCGTCTGCTTCAGAAAGCACGTTGGCAGTACGGACCCGCGACTTTCGCTTGTGCTGTGCCATGGCCTACAGCGAATATCGGGCGCCGAAGATTTTTTCAGGGCTCGCACAATGTGTAAAGGGAAGAAATTATGCAACGCCAAGTACGTGCACTCTGTTCAAGAAATAAGCGGCGAAGTTTCAACGCGGTGTCATTCACAAGTGAAGAGAGTCGCGTACGAAGTTGAACTTCAGATAAGGTCTGCACGCTTCGAGATTCAAGCGCACCAACGCGATGAAATACTTGCAATATATGAATTCGCAGCAGTTCTAAACAGACATGTGTACGGGACTGCTCGAGCGCACGACGGTACACGCCGCGCCAGCAGCGGTCTTTCAGCATGCCACGAAATGGTGGGCCTCCTGCAGTCTTTCTTGACTGCATCTCGCTAAACAAGTAGTCATGCCTGCCTTGTAGTAGCCGCCATCTGTTCCTTCAGCAAATGCTAACATGATGCAATGCATATATGAGCTCGCAGCCGAATAACGCTGCAGCGCGAGCTCGTGCGCTGCGCGCTTGATGTCGTTTTCTTGATGTAGCTTTT
The DNA here is from genome assembly GCF_055824585.1 of Amblyomma mixtum. Lineage (NCBI taxonomy): Eukaryota > Metazoa > Arthropoda > Arachnida > Ixodida > Ixodidae > Amblyomma > Amblyomma mixtum. The sequence goes on from NC_143015.1 coordinate 64,080,010, forward strand.
CATCCTTAAAACGACATCGCTCGAATACGTTCGCTGTTATCAGTGATGCCGCGCTGCCACATACGTGCTGGTTTGAGGTCGAAAATGTGCACATTTCACTTTCGACGCTGGGCTGCTCGTAGTGCGTAGCCAATTCGCACCTACTCAACCCGCCCATTTGTGGTCATTTGCACGCACCTGGCCACCTCACCACGTTGCACCAGTAGAATTGTCGCAGTGGCCGGGTCTCTAGTCGTGAATCACCAGCCATGCCTGCTGATTTGTCGATTTGCCTTAATAGTGATTATCTGAAGTGAAAGGTTGACATGACATATGAATTATACTATGTATTTTTTTTTTGCGCTCTTTGCTGTGTTGTGCATTCCCTTGATATGATCGCTGAATTATGCTGTTCGTTTCTCACTTTTTGCTGCTTGCTCTGTTGTGCATTTCCTACTGTTTGGTGATTGTCATGGGACACTTTTTGCTGCTTGCTTGGTCCAACTGCCTATGTAGGGATCTACTAGACAAGTTGTGTTGTAGAATGCATAAATTTTCATTCTACGCCTGCATATGCGGCTGCTCGCTAAATATACATTTTTTGAGAGAGGTAAGCGCCAAAAGAAGACGTACACAAGGAGGATGAGGCCGGCTGTAGACTGCGGGGAAAATTGTAGGTACATATGCGGGATGACTGGCCGGATTGTTTTTCTCGTTACCCACAAAGTGGCGACTGCATATCCTGATGTTCGGCACTGCATCCCACGGTTTGCCGTCCGGACTGCATGTGCAAAAAGAACGAATTTCAGCAACGCGGATAACCAAACAAACATCAAGGCAGGCGAAGCAGCCAGCACAACGCGAAGGTTCGCTTACTCAGTGCGTCGAACTGCAGCTATCCAGCGCGACCGGCGCTCCGCTTCGTGAGACCTTGAAGGAAAACGGTGGAATTTTATATTGGGATTCAGACCTTCTTGCTCGTGGCAGCCCACAACGCAGCAGTAACGACGGTGACGCTTTTTCGGGACTGAGCGAGGTCTCTCGGGCGGATCGGCGTCGCCGATTCCTTCTGCTGCCTGCGTTTCGTGCTGAGGCACACGGAGCGTCGGTTTTCTAAATACTAAGCCACGGCCAGGCCGCGGCGTGGTTGGTCACAAGTGACGAGCCTTATCGCACTCATAGCAGTGCAGAAAAACGTGCAAATCGACGCAAAACGCAGGCTGGAAAGGTGCGCCGCCACAGCCAGGGCCCAACCTGGTACTACCCAGCCAACTTCTCCTTGCCGCCACCAGGCGCCGCCACGTTACCTCAAACTCCAGCGCAAGAGGCCTATACTGTTGACAGGAGCTGTGCATGTAATCTATGGTTGTTGCGTCGAGTTCTGAACGCTGTATCTAGCTGGTCGTCCAATACACTGTACCCTTCTTTTGGCACACTCCAGGAGTTAGATAAAATTAGCGATGTCGAACTTAAATTACCTCTCATCTCCAGTTTAAATGGCGAGGCTCTACTCTTAGCTCCAGCACTTATCATCACACAGAGCTTACACCTTAGTTTACCGCATGCATGGCGCTAATCCGCTTAAGCTACCCCTGTGGAAGTTGGTCAAAACCAATGGGAAGGTGGGCAGCATAGCACAGTGTAATCTTCAGTAAAACACGCAAGCAAGCAAAAAAGCAAAACGAATAAAAACGAGGCTTGGTCGCTTAGGTTTAGCGCACAAGAAGGCATGATTTCGTTCTTTAAGCAGGTGCAGTCGTGCGAATGATAACGATGTAGTGATGGCCGGGCGTTTCACAACGGCCGCGTGATGGCTCAGTTGCTATGATGCCCAGCTGCTGACCGGAAACGCGCGGGTTCAATCCCGGCCGCGGTGGTGCAGTTTCGATGGAGGCGAAATTCCAGAGGTCCGTGGACTCTGCGGTTCCAGTGCACGTTTAAGAACCCCAGGTGTTAGAATTTCCTTAAGCCTTCAACTACGGCGCCTCTCATAGCCTGTGTCGCTTTGGGACATTGGACCCCATGAACCAAACGATTTTAGGACGGGCGGACACAAACATTTTCCTGCCTAATGATGAACATAGTAAAAGTATAACCAGCAAAAAAAAAAAAGCAAACTTTTATTTAGCGGGAAAGGTGTGGCCCCGGATGAGTGGCGCCCGTGTCCATGGCACCTGCGACTGCTGAGGATCTAGTTGGTTGTTAACTGTAAGTATTCCGTTCTTTTAAGGCGAAAGCCTTTAATGCCTCATAATGGCGTTAGCAGACGCGTCGGCAGCCGTGTCGACAGATGCGTCGGCAGGAGTGTCGGCAGATTTGCCCGCCTTTCGGCGTCACTGCTTAAAAAGAAACTGCGCCGAGGGAGAAAATCGAACCAGGGCCTTTGGAATTCGAAGCGGAGACGCTACCACACCTCCACGAAGGCTCAAGGTTTGAGCATGAATAAAGGCGCATGTAGTGAATGCATGGGTTTCGTAAACAAAATAAAAGGAATGAAGTCAAGGAAAGGAAAAAAAATCAGAAAATAAACAAAAATAAAAACAAAATGAAAAGAAGATATGGAAATAAAAATAAAAACAATAAAGTAATGTAAAGGGCAAAAAAAACAAAATATGAAAAATAAAAAGGTAAATATAAACACAGTGCGTCAGGAAACGCTTTCGCCTTGCAGCACTTTAGAGAGCCAAAGTGCCCCCTGAATTTTTTAGAGATAGAAATATACTCCCAGGATCGGGCATCATTCATTGCCCCTATTACTAGAGGATAGCTTACTCTTTCTACTGTATTTTATGACATTTAATGTTCACAGTGCAAATTCACTAGGATCCAAAGTAATTACGCGGTGCATAGACTATCCCGCAATCTTGAACAACCTCCTGGTCTTGTTGACCAACTTTGGACATTTCTTTCAATTACGAAAGAAATGTGACATAGAAGCTCTCGGTTCCCTTACTGCACCGTCAACACCACCACTGTACTAGTACTTGGGCGCATGCTGACTGTTCCCTTTGCCCATTGTTTGCTCTACCGCCACCAACACTGCCATGCATGTTCGAATTCCCCGAACTCTAACCAGAAAAATCTCCTTTTGTCCTTGACCTTTACAATTAAAAGCTATTAGCCGTAATCCTCTTTCCCAAGGTAAAGAGCCCGACTCTTCAAATAAAGGCGCAGTCTTCGCCGTTTCTCGAAGAAATGAAAGAACGTTCGCGCTTGCTTAAACAGGCGCTGGTGACACCGCACGCCGCCATAGGCCGGACCCGGTCTGTATAATCGGCATCCTTGCAGTACAAAGACACACAAAACAATCCAAAGTTGCGGCACATATCTTTATTTCGCATCAATCCACTAGAGACACTTCCGACTCTTCTACCAAGAATTTTCACTGCGCGCACTGGTGAAATCTTCAACGCTAATTTAATCAAAATTCATATGTTCTACATACGGCTAAAGAGGGAAATTCTGTGCTTTTTTCTAAATCATCTAAATGGGTCGTTACGGAGAAACACGAATACTGTTGAGAAAATATTGGTAGCGAAATCCGCCTACAGAGATTCAGGGCGTTAAACCGCTTCTGTGAACTTCAATTGCTGCACAATATTAGTCCAAAAAGGCTAAACATGCAACAATGTAGAAAACGAACGTGCGAGTACAACGGTGAAGTTCTTAGGCCTAACAAAAAGTTTGATTCCAGTACTTTTTCGGTATTCGTTACTTACTAGTAAGCATCAAAAAAGCAACATTACTTCTTTAAAAGAGGAAACTTATGTTGTCGCATCATAAATAGTATCGAATCAATATTCATGACGTGTACAAAAAGCGCATCTAGAAGAATAAATCGAACAAGGTTATGCTTCTGGAACCACTTGTTGAGCTAAACTTTCGGCAGAAAGCAACTATAAAAGCATGCTAGAGGCGATTCCCCTCTGGTTACAGACCGATGACCAGTGCAAGTAGCTAATTTTGCGCACCTAAGCAAGTTCAATGTCGTAAACAATATGAGCACACTCCCATATAACTACAGCAACTTTTAAATCGATGGCTTCACTTCAAAACTACAGCAGCCTTACCCTACAACAGGCTGCAGGCTAAGCAGGACGGTACAGAGAGATGCTCGACTACCATTATAAAAAACAAGAGGAGGTAGTGGAAATGTCAAATTCTATTGTAATCCTGATAGAGGTAGTGGCAATGCTTCAATGTACACTCTTGGATAAAGTGGCAAGCAGCTTAAAATGCAGTAGCAGTGAAATCGATGATAGCATTTCGACGTCATTATATTAAGGAGGAAAGGAGTGCGAAGAGGAGGGAAGGGAGAGGTATTTGAGTGACGGGTACGGTGCGAAGGTAAAAGGAGTGTTCAAGTTCATCGACCTGCTGACGTCTGCAGCGCTCGCATAGAAAAACGGAAGCGTGACAGTTGCAACCACTCTGGGACAGCTACGTGGTCTAGCCAGCAGAGGGCGCTCCGTAGATGTTCACGAGGGCGCTGCTCACGGCCCCAAGGAGCTCGTACTTTGCGAAGGATATCCTCCGACCGGCGACAGTGATGTTCGCCGGCTCAGAGTCTTCGCCGAGGTCGTCAAACACGACGCACTTGTCCCCTTTGTACGCCTTCAGCATCTCCGTCACCTGCGAACGCGCCGGGGTGACGTAGTTCTGTAGTTGATCGCCTCTGAGTGAGGGATTAGGGTTTCGGAATGCCGATGGGTCACTGCTCAATATTGCATGTTGTAAATACTAGTTCGTGTAGCCTCTCAAACATGGCTAAGTAAAGCCCGAGTCACACTGCGCAAACACAACAACGACATGAACCAAACATGTTCGCAAGCGAGCCGTCAACAAGTCGCCCAACCAACTTGTCCCACAACTTCTTGTCACACTGCACGAACGGCAGGGAAACGAGACAGGTTTCTGGGGTGTTCCCTCGGTATGACAGCTTCCGGGAACCGGAACAACAAACAAACAGCGTTCGTGGACACGGTTGGCGCTGTTCGCCGGCCGGGCGAATTTCCTGGCGACACCGCACGAACAAACCAAGCACTTTGCGGTGATTCACCGCTTTGGTGCCTTTCGTGCTTGCAAACCTCGTTTGTAAAGTGCAAAAAAGAGCGCTTCCTTTCGTAGTAATGCTGTCTGCTGCGGTACGGCGTCTTGCAGGCGGGTGCATACAGACGGGAAGGCTGCCGTGGCCACCGTCGGCTGGCAGGTGCGGCCGCCGTGGAGAAGCACGTTCGATCCCCGTCGCATTCTTGTGACCAAGCGTACACTTCTGACGAACGCGGTTCTGTAGGGAGCCAAAAGGAATGTCCTGTTCCAGGGACTGCCTCGGCTGCGAGTTCCAGAAGTTTCTTGACGGGTTTGTGCGCGAGAACCACCCGAGCAGGAGCCGGCATACGAGCGTGCCAGTTGCTCGCGTGAACATGCCGCCGTCGTACTCGTGCCGCCAGGAAAGTGACCTGATCGCGATGATTGAAGAGAGGCGTTTTCCATGGGATATAAGAGACCCAAAATATCAACGGTGTGATCTGAAGAAATCTGTGTTTCAAGAGATCGCTAGTGGGGACTGTATTTCACAGGTGAGCGCGAGTTACCAGTTACCTGTCCTGCTATTTTTGAACTTGAGATGAAGAAGAAAGCAGTGCTGCATTTTTTCTTTGAGATAGCAATCAGAATAACTTTACTGGGTTCCCATTTGAATGCAAGAATGATGTGTACAATTATATCTTTTTTTAGTACTCTCAGAGCGTGGAACAAACTCGATGAATATGCCGAGATTGTGGCGTGATTTGTAGTGACCGGCCGGGTTGATAATGCATTATGGAACAGCAGCGCAAAACACAAAATGTGTAGAAGTAGACACAGGGCACAGAAAGTAGACGCATGTAGTCCGTGTTTAATTCTTTCGCATGAAGTTTTCGAAAACGCCTTTCTCGGGCGCCCTTCTCAGCCAGTCGATCATCCAGCGCGGTTTCTCTGCGGTGGCGGCTGGTCGTCCGAGTCAGAATCGAGCAAGGCTGCACCTCAGCCGCCGCGCACGATCATAGTTCGTCCGATATTCTGCAAAACCGCCAGTAGCTACGACAGCGCAAGGTGTCTCCAGTTTCCGCGGTTGTGCACACGCACGGAGGAGAGCGCGCGAGCAAAGGCAGAGAAGCGCCGGGGAACGCGACTGAGTTGGTTTTTCCGGTGTAACAGAGAGTTTGTGAACAAGCGGCGCACATGTGGCCAACACAGGCTGGCGGGAGACAGCGACATGTTTACCCTCTGTTCGTGTTGACGCGGTGTGACAGGATCGCCAACCCGACGAAAACACTGTTTTGTCGGACGGGTTGGCGGACTGTTTCCGCAGTGTGACTCGACCTTAAACGACTTGGGAGATTTCAATGCAAGAGCATTTACGCTATCGTCATGCAGTTCCGTACTCCTCTGTAATAAAAATTCATTTATTGGTCAGTTTCCTCCTGACTTCATCAGTTCACGTGACCCAAATTTTTCTGAGAACTGAGAAATTTGAAATCCCCCACAGACGTTTTGGTCTGGAGAGGTGACATGACCAACCTGGCCACTGCACTGTGAGCAACCCTCCCAGCGTTGCCAAATTCAGTGCAGTTGATACCTGCCCACTTGTAAGGCAGCGCTAGAGCTTTACATCAGGTAGGAAAAAGCAACCTGTGTTAGAAACAGCCACCTACCGGGGTAATGGCGCATCGCTTAATCGCTGCACCGCTGCGGCATTGGGCGTATGAGAACTCCCCGCGTTCTATGACTGTGATGAAGATAGTGAATTTAAATGGCGCAAAGGCATCTGCGGCCAAACAGCGCCATGGCGCAAGGTGTTTTCGTTTTTACTGAAGGTGAGGTCAAATACCCATTCGCCAACAATTTCACCCTGATTAAGCCAAGCACCAGGCCAGGGAAGCTTGTACCCGTTGTATCACCGGTGAGTACCTGGCGGCACTGGGGATCGAACCCCGCACCTCCCAGAATGTTCTAGGAATGAATGTGCGTGACAGCGTCTTGACGTCATTAACACCGCGTGGACACCAGTGTACCAATCATAGGGCACCACTTCAGTTGAATATAGAGGACCCTCAAAATTTTGAAGTTGGTCCAGTGCGGAAAACTCCCAACGACTCCAAAACTTAGAAAGTGGGCCTACCCTAGAAAATGTATTTTAGTGGATTAGTGGGTCAGGTTAGTATAATCCCATATGATAATTACTTCGAATGTACTCGAACATTGTAGGCGATGACTCATACACACGTATACAAGATCAACGAAACCGGTTCCAACTGGAGTTTTGCGTTGCGTTAAAATCACAAGGACTTTAGACACGCCTTAGACCTTAGCGAACATTAGACTAAATGATATCGTATTTGTTCGTTCAGAATGTAGTTATGAAGGCTCCCCGAGTTTTTTCTACAGCTCCAAAGCAACCCTGTGTTTCTGCAGACCATGATGTATTTTAGACTGCACATTGTTGTAACCAGTCACAACACCTCTCACCACAAGGTCCTGTGGCTCTCGCCTGCATGAAAAGACATCACAAAACACAACGATGGGTCCCATAGCCATTTTAAGTGGGACAGGATATTCAATGTTTTCAGCATATTCTCTTCTGGCATTGTTCCACATCGTCCTTACAGACCCACACATCAATATTTAACTTGTTGCCTGTTTACGCGAATGGCCTTTCACTTTCTTTTGTCGCTTTGAAGGGAACCAAGCTACACCCACCTTGTACAGCAGCGTGTCCCCGGTGTCGTAGGCAAAAAAACGCCGCAGTTCGTTTCCACTGAGATAGCGCCAGAAGTGGGTATGCGTGGTGTTGTCGAAGTAGTAACTCGCATCTATTTCCTCCACCGGGTACTTGCCCGTGCTCTTGTCTTTGGCGACGAACTGCGAATATCGCCGCGCAGAGAAGACAATCCACTTGCAAACGGCCGAAATCGAGGTGAGCGAAACGAGACAGTCTCAGCCTACCAAGAGACAAGTAAGTTTTCAAATTTCACAGCTGCAGTTCTCAGCTGCCGAAAGAAACGTTCCACACGCCTCTGTTCTGGGTGATCAAAATTGCGCTTTAGAGATTCCATAAAATCACGCGCCTGCTGTTGCGTGAAATCCACCTATGGACACAGGTTACGTGGTCAGGCCAACATAGTTGTAGATACTGACACCGTCAAACACCTTAGGAACTCAGATAAAATAGGAAACTTTCTACTCACTGCAATAAGCGGGCATGTTTACGTTCGAAACTTACAAGCAGCCGCGTTAATGCGCATTCCATCCGGTAAAATTTGCCTAGTATGCGTGGGTTCCGAGATACGCGCCTTCAAATTTCGAGCTCGAGCCGCGTTATTGCGCACACAAGGCGTATATAGTGTGGGACTCGCAGCGGGCTTGCCGAAATTACGTGCTGGGTAGGATAGCGCCACTCGCCCGCGGAATACTATTGGCATTTGAGAGCAATCCGGATTCGCCTATGAGTAAAAAAAACAGAGTATGGGTGCCCGGTCACCAGGGGGTTGAGAGAACGAGGCCGCTCACGCGGCTTCCCGAGCGTTCCTTCCGTCGGGTTCCGCTCAATCCCCCGGTTCTGCCGCGCCAATCATACTGATTCCGCTAATCTCTTACGCGGATATTACAAATCATTTAGGCCTCTGCAGGAGGATAGTCTCGGGACTTGCCAAGGGTATCGACAGAACCGAGGAGTGATACCTTAGACGGCTCCAAACCGGGTCTTCCTTAAATCCCGCCGTACTAAAACACGTGGACCCGACATTCACGGGCAGGTGCTAATTCTGCGGGCAGTATGCGGACCTATACCACATGGTGTGGGCCTGCCAGTGCAATGCACATATAGCCGTTATAAGTCAGCCAACCAGGGAGGGCTGGGAGGCGGCCCTGTCCAGCTCGGACCTGGAGGCCCATCGGGCCCTGGTACAGAGAGCACGAGAAGCTTGAGAGTTGCTTACTGCAGCCACCCGTCCTTGGAAATTTGAACAAAAATGCCGGTACCGAAATTCATGCGGACGCAAAAAGCGTGGGGCTTGCTCCGTTCTTGCCCAGAAGCAGCACGACCGCAAGGTAGTATTCACATACACCAACCGCTCTTTGTCAAAGGCCGACTGTTCCACGACGGAGAATGAGGTGCCTTGGGATAGTGGGAGCCACGTAAAAAGTTTGGTCCTTCCAGAACGGCACGCCTTCGCCATTTGTGCTGACCACAACACGCTGTGTTGGCTGTGTACGTAGACGCCGCTACATATACTGGTAACAGAAACCACAAGAAAAGCAAAGTGGCAAGGGTGATCAATTCGAACCTAAAAAAAAAATCACCAGCGTGTCAATCCGGAACTGTACGGTAGTCGAGGCAGAAGAGGCAGCCGTGGCTCTAGCGGCAGCGGAGGGCTACCGATCCAACAGGTCCTTAACAACACTCACCAACTCACAAGTTGCATGCCGCAACTACCTAAACGGCAGAATCAGCCACAGCGCGCTCCGCATTCAACGCTCAAGTGGTAACCGAAAATAACCAGGCCAAACACACGATAGTTTGGGTGCCGGGACATACCGACTCTACGGGAAATCAGGAGGCGGATTGGTTAGCTCGAGGGTACGCCCCCGCTGAGGAACCCGAGCCGGCAGCCCAAAGCTATACAGACATTAACTATTACAGAGGGATCAGACGAAAATACCCGCCCCCACACAAACAACTCAATAGAGAAGACGCCGTAGCATGGCGACAGTTACAAACGGGAACATTCCCGTGCCTAAACATCCTAAGTAAAATCTACCCCACACAGTACAAGAGCGAGTGCCCGTGGAGTGGAGACAAACCAACATTATACCATACTACATGGGCATGCCAGATAATAGAGAAGCTATCCATAATTGAAAACCTGAGTGCGGAACACTGGGAGAGGATGCTATCCAGCGACATCCTGAAAGACCAACAAGGACTACTAAGGCGCGCACGCAGGGCAGCTACCCTCAGCGGAGCCCTGGACTAGGGGAACCGACCCTGATGATAAGGTGGAAGACTCCATCTGAAACCGCAAAAAAAAAAAATTGCATGGTTACGAGCCAAAGTACAATTCGCCCCGTTTGAAATTTGCGCCCTGTGACGTCACGAGCGTTTCGACCAATTGAAAAGCGTGACATTTCTGTCGACAACTCCTGCTTACAACGAGGAGGCCTTAAAGGCTTCCGCCTTAAAAAAAGTGATCATTTCTACATATATGGACTTTAACCTTTTACGCTATCCTGTAATATCTTCAAGGCGGAGCTTAGGTCTCCCCTCCAATTTTTAAAATTAACTTTCTTGTCATTCTTAGATGCGAAAGGAATCTCACTGTAGCGGAAAGATTTCTTCCCCACTCACCCGCAACCGGTGGTACCGCTGCACTTTCTCATTGTCGCGCATCGGGAGGACAAAGTCAATCTTGGCCGCGCTGCTGTACACGTAGTTGATGGACGAGGTGACGGAGAAGCATAGCCTGTCTCGACCCAACACTTGCTTCCAGTGCGGGAACTCGCGCAGTGTGTCCAGCTGAGCAAAGATGCAACAGAAAGACATTACAATTGTTTACAGAAGGCCATTGGCAAAGCCTGAGGGGTCATGCTGAGGGGATGGCAATCAAGGAGCATGTGAAGCTTTCAGAAACAGTGTTAACCCTAGGCAGTGCCTTGATCATATTGTCAGCATTGCTGACATAATATACATAATACATAATACACAATATACATAATATAAATACATAATATTAGCACCACTGCTCCGACAAGCACTGAAGTAATTTTAAATGAATGACAGGATAGCGCTCTACAGAAATGTACAACGTACACAGACGTTATAATCTTGAAAATATTGAAGAAGCGGGCCAGCCTTGGGCTCCCGTTAGGTGCAGATAAACGCGTTAGAGGAAGAAATAACTGATGCAATTTGCTTTAAGCATAGCGTTACGCCGTGGTCAAAAAACTCATGCTTTTTGCTACCCACGCTTCCTGCGCGATGGTACATTCAATTAAAAGCTCTCTTTTGGCGCCCGATGAACGCAAGAAAATTTCTCAATCTTTCACTGTTTGTTCCTTTATAATCGACTTTAACTCATTTTGCAGACAGCCTAAGCTGCTAAAGGCACACAGCCTAAGCTTCTAAAAAAAGCGCACCAAACGTGCGCTCTCCACTTAAAATGCGTTATTGGCGGCGGGTCAGAAGGCGCTGTATCACGGCTTCACATGGCTCCATATGCTTCGCGTAATGGGAACAGATTTGTGTATAGCCTAAAAAACTCCCATTCATGGCGCCAGTCAGCTTGGCAGCTTCTGGCAGATTAAACTACTGGGAATAGTTGGTGTGTGCTAACAAGACGTTAGGTTTCCTAAAGCGCCATCTTCATCATGCTCCCCATCATGTCAAGTTATTAGCTTATAAATCATTTTTATTTATTTATTTATTTCGTGTACCCTCAGGGCCAGAGGCATTATAGAGGGGAGTGGTTACAAAAATTTAAGAAAAAAAATGTACAGTGCAGCAAACTAATTAGTAATACAAAAATGATTGCTCCTAGTTATACATTATTAGCTGTTGGGTTCTTGGTGTGCTGGTTAATAGTGTATAATACACAAAATACAGCGCAGCAATACAGTGAAAAACAAACAAACAAAACGCTCGTACAAAAAACAACAAGAATATAGAATAAAAAAAAAAAGAAGATGATGCTCCTACTTATACAAAGTTTTCTAATGCTGTTTTGAAGCGTTGGTTGTCAGTAATGGTAGCGGTAGATGCAGGAAGGTGATTCCACTCAGCAGATGTGCGCGGAAGAAATGACTGAAACATGGCATTGGTTTTGCAAAATGGAATTCCGACTTTGTTCGTCAGATCCAAACTACAATTCGCGTCGCCCATCTGGAATCCTCATCAAGCATATCTCATCAATGCCCTCGAACCTGTTCAGAATCGCGCTGCTCGTTTCATTCATTCATCCTACTCTTATGACATCAGTGTTTCGTCCTTAAAAACAGCATCCGGATTATCACCCTTATCGCTCCGCCGTCACATTGCCAGAATGTCTTTATTTCACAAATTCATCCACAGCCCTGTGCACATCGCACCTTATATTCTTCTACCCGCACGCATATCTCACCGCACCAGCCATCACCTAGAAGTTGCCCGTCCACGATCACACACCGTCACTTTTTCTAATTCCTTCTTCCCTCGTGCACCCGCAGACTGGAACGGCCTTCCAAACAACGTTGCCATCATCACTTGCCCAAGTCTTTTCACTGATAATGTAGAAAATTTCCTGTTATTGTGAATTTGTGCTTTTATTCTTGCCACCCCTTATGTAACACCCCTTTTAAGGGGCCTTTAAGGTAATAACTGAAATGAAATGAAATGAAATGAATTACTCCGAACTTCCCATTTATTCGATGGGCGACATAACAGCTTTCACATCGCGTGCATGAAGCTTCCGTTTAAGAGAAATCCGCTTAAAGGAAACCAAATTTACCGCATGTTAATGATTTACTAAAAAAAGATGCATCTGCTAAAAAATACTAATGTTTAGGACTTTCAGGCTTTTTGATACATCGAAACGAAGCCTCTCGGTGTGGTGTAGGGCAGGCAGACAATTTATATTCGTATTCAAACTGATACATCCTCCACTATTCAGCTGCGCTAGCGAGCATTGTCGAACGGTATGGTCTTAGGCCAGTTATCATTGTGGCCAACCTATCTATGGATTTGGCTGTCAACAGAGTACACGCAGTTCTCCTAGAACTGAATATAGGAATTTGTCTGCCACTCTCCCTGCACCCTCCTTCTGAATTGCATGCAAACACAGAGCATGAACATATCTACTGGTCCTCAGTACACCGAAAGCACAGCCGGAGATTCAATAGCCCAAGGACGTAACAGGCCTTTGTACGGGCGACACTTGCAACTTGGAGAACAAATATGCGCTGCTCTGTTACGTGACAGAATGCATTCCAGGTGAAACAAAACAGCTGGAGAGAGAACATAGGTTCGTTGGGACATAAGATCATACCATACGCCGATTATAGTGGCCGCGACTAGCACAGGACACGGTTCAAGGGTAGACGCTATTCTCCTGCAAGGGACGTATCAAAGAGAGACGATAAGCATGATATTGCCGCGAATCTTTGTAGCGTTTGTTTGTTGTGTTTATTTTTTCAGGCTTCAAGACTGCCGGCACGCCGCTTTATTGCTTCGTTTGTGACGCAAGACGCGCCTAGAATTATCTCGATTGATCGCATCCAGGTGGAGCCGATTCTACTTTGTACCAGAATGTTCTAGTAACTTCCCAAGCTTTATCTCGAATGTTCGCTATCAGCTTTAAAAAGAGCACGCCGATAGCGGCGGGGATTCTGTTCGACGAACGTCGAGCACGCTTGTTGCTACGCCGCCGAGTGATTCAGTTCTTTGCGGGCGCAAGTCAGCCCAAATAAGAGAGTTCCGTTTCGAAGACGTCCTCATTGTTTTCCCGTTCGCCGGACTGCAGTCACCACTACGTGACATTATTACAGGTTCGGCAAGTTGAGAATCGCCTTTTGACTTTATTTTAACATCCAGTAATGTTCCTCCTGTCTCTTGCCCCTGCATACACCTTTTTACGTGAACTCAATTTTGAAGATCAAGAAGCCACCGGAGAAGAGAAAATCTAGACTCACCATGCCTCGCGTTCCCGGACCTGGCGCCCTCAGGGGGTTGGGAGGAGAGGCGGCCAGGTACGGAACACTGTTGCCGCCCCCACGCTGTAATATAATATTTGGCTCGTCCGTACTGTTGCTTGTGCTGATTCCTACCAGGTCGGCTTCTCTGCGGAAGTGGAAAGAGAAAAAACTCATTGGAGTCAATAATGCATGATGAATTTCTCCAGCATAAACGACCTCAACGCCCTGTGCAAACACAGAAAAACCCTGCATCTCGTCTGCTGGTAAACACGAATCCTTTGTCATACGGTGAAGTCTAGACAAAAAATTTCAGGCTGCTGTGAATGGACCACGAGTGGCTGCGCTAAGCTGTCGCGGGACTATAGTCGCTTGCGCCCGTGAAAAGCTAGTCTGGTGTTCTTTCTTAGCTACTTCTTTGTCGTCGTGCCACTTCGCTACGGCACTTTGTGAGAGTGAATGCCGTGGTTATGGCGAAGGTGTTCGTTGTCCATGCAACGCACTCTGGCATAGAAAATGGCCTAACCGGCGTAATTCTTCGTTAACATATTTGTAACTGTAGCCGGCATAATTCTTCGTTAACATATTTGTATCCTACGCATTCAGAGGCCCGAGCCTTCTCATTATCCTCATTGATTTTTTGCGTTCTTTGTTGGGCCGACAGTTCTGGGTTCGTATTTTCGATCTCTTGTTGCTTGTAGTGAATGCCCAAGGTTGAAGCGTAACCCTGTTTTTTACAGTGCAGTCTTGCACAATAGCAAGTTGCATTGTAACATGTCGGCCATTTACCAATCGTTCTTTTAAAACCAGATCAAAAGCCGCAATTTCGACTACACAGGCTTCCTTCAGAAAGGGCCCGTAATCATGGTTCAAAGTCTTGAAAGGATGTCGTACGCCAAAAAAGGACGAAACAGGAAGGAAACATAGAACAGGAAAGAGGCGCAGCTTTCAACTTTATTAACAGGAAAGGTAACCAGGCGCTCTTTTATAGCCGCTGAGCTGCATGAGGGTGCGTGAACATGAGAATAGCCAATTCACGCACCCTCATGCAGCTCAGCGGCTATAAAAGAGCGCCTGGTTACCTTTCCTGTTATTAAAGTTGGAAGTTGCGCCTCTTTCCTGTTCTATGTTTCTTTCCTGTTTCGTCCTTTTTTGGCGTCATTCTTTCAAGACGATGTACAGTCTTTGTCAAAAGTAACCAGGCCGCACGTTTTTCTTCTCAGTCGTATATTAAGGCTATTATTCCAGCCCTCAAGCTCTAAATCTCTGCATGGTAAGAAGAACCCCTGTTCACACCTTCAAAGAACTTTTTGATCTTTAGGGAAGCCGTGAGGAATGAGAAGCAAACCATGCAGCCTGGTTACTTTTGACAAAGACTGTACCAACTAACCCGTCAAAAAGTTCTACTACATTATCGTTCAAATACGCAACATTTGAAATCCGTAGCCCAGACTTATCCACTAAGAATCAAGTGTGTTTGCGCTCGACATTGCGCTTCTCATTATATATCCTCAGTGCGGATGGGAAAACATTTGAGCATTATCGATTGTTCGCCAATGCAGTGTAGCCAATATACCTATAACGACTCGCTCCCCACTTTCAAAAGTGCCCACTGTCTGGCCTCTTTGATTACCAGGAGAAACCTGTCGCATTCCCGTTGGCGCGCGCTTGTAAGCGTACTTTATCCAGGCTAGAGTGGGTCACGTCCTGATTGGGCACGACGACAGCGTGAATGTTAACGCAACGTAGATCTCACAAACGTTAAACCTGCAGTGCATCTTGACGACCATGGCAACAAGCCTATCACCTTGCGGCATAGTGAAGCCGTCACGCCGGCTATGGCTGTCACTGCCACGAACGTCACGGTAAGAGGTACTTCGGATGCATTGTACTGGGCCGCAATTTCTCTCTATGAGAAGATTCTTTTAGAGATGGCATTGAAAAAAATTGTGGGCCTTATGCCCTTAAACCAAAGCAGAGACTTTGTCGAGTTTTGATTAACAGATGCCGGCAGGCAGGAATTATCTGGGGCAGCCACAAACTAAACTTTATATCACTAGTGAAATTTGCAGCTTTAAATTACAGTAGCACATTGAAAATAATAGCCCTTATCTGTCAACCCACCACCCTGCGCAAAATATTTATTAGGACAAATGAACGCTTGGGCCTCTGAGTTTGTAGGATACAAATCTTATAATAAATAATTTTGACAATTAGAATGCTTTTAATCCACGGCGTATTGCATGGAAACCAGGCAGCTTCAACCTGGCCGCCGCGTTCACTCGCACAAACCGCCGTTGACGCGGCACCCGTCAGACAAGCCCCTAGTTGGCAGAAACAGTCAAAATATTACCGATTTCTTATTCTGGTTGCCCAAATGTGTCGCTTTGTATTGGACCGGATACTAGTCATGTAGGTTATCGGTCCAAACATTTTGTACAAATTTCTTTAAATGAGCAAATAAAGCTTCCGTTGACTGATTGATTGATTCAGTAAAAATTACCGAAGACGCTTTGGAAATTCTAAAGTGTGCTTAGCGAAAGCCTTGTAGTCAACCCACTGCCACTTCCCCGAACCGCTTGGCGCGGAATCACTGGGCCGCCTCGGAGCCATGCGTCTCACTCACTTGACTGCAACGAGACATCTGGCGAAGGAGCGGCGGTGCAGCTGCCGCCGCCTACGCGCGCGCTCGTTATACCGCTACTGAATGACGTCACAGTTGCTATGCACAGCTGCGCCCCCACCGGGGCGCCGGTTGCTAAGGAGGGGAGGAGGTTGCGCCGCTGCACGGAGGAGAGGCCACATTTGGAACGATGTCAGTGCACGTTAAAGAACCCCAGGTGGTCGAAATTTCCGGAGCCCTTCACTACGGCGTCTCTCATAGCCTCAGTCGCTTTGGGACGTTAAACACCAATAAACAAACAAACTAACAAACAAACAGACTCCAGCGCGCGGAGGGACACCGCGAGCATGGACGGACACCGCTAGCATGAGCCACTAAAGGCTTTCGCCTTGATACTCCGGGCAGAACGAACACCACACTAGATTTTCATGGGCAATGTTATCAAGGAAAGCCAGATAGAGGAGGCCTAGCTTCCCTCGTGTTCTTTATCCTCGGTGCAAGCGAGCGGCGGCGTGCACCGCCGATAGCACAGCCCCGTTAGCGGAGTGTAGCCGCTCCTGGGCCATTTACAGAGCCTTGAAGTTTTCTGACAGGAAACTGCGGGCTGGGTAACCATGTTTTTAGTTCCTTCTTGCGGCCTTCTCTATTCTTTGTACATGCGGGCACGTGGAGGAAAGATAAAAACTGCGATGACACTTTGGCAACTAAAATGTTGAGAGACGAAAGCCGAAAACACTATGCCATGACGACTTCCGGTGGAAGTGACGTCACACCATTCCCGTGGCTATATCGATACTAAATTATACATCTTTCGGGGATGATAAGTGTTAATTCCGCTTAATTACACATTTTTCCACCTAATTTGACACAAAGTCGACGTTTTTCCGGCCAATCTGACAATTTTCACTATGACGTGACGACTTTCGGTGGATGTGACGTCACATCGTTCCCCTGGCTATATCGAGGTCCGCGCTATTTCGACGCAATTTCGACATTTTTCCCTGTAGGTTTGGTTTAGTTTATGGGGTTTAACGTCCCAAAGCGACTCAGGCTATGAGAGACGCCGTAGTGAAGGACTCCGGAAATTTCGACCACCTGGGGTTCTTTAACGTGCACTGACATCGCACGTACACGGGCCTCTAATATTTCGCCTCCAAAGAAATTCGACCGCCGCGTCCGGGATCGAACCCACGTCTTTCAGGTCAGCACATTTTCCCCTATAATTAATTAATTACCCTGCAGTCACCAAATTTAGCCTCTAGGTTATTTTTTTCTTCTATCTGAAGAAACCGTTGGTTTTCATCTATCATTTTTAGTTCCCGAGTTAAACGCGTGTGACACGCTTTGTTAACGGAGGATAGTATGACCCATTAAAGGCTTTCTCCTTAATATAAAAGCGGGGAGAACAGGTAGCACCACCACTGGTCGTTTCTACGACTAACTTGCTTATGACAGATGAGGAAACTAAATGACCAATTCAATGCGAGGTTAACGTCGTTCGAAACTGATGGAAACTTCATTCAGTGTCGCGCTGAAGCCTGCTTTGTGAACTTGAAATGCTGTGTTTCGAACCCGCCTGACTCAAATTTTCGTTGTTCCGAACAGACGCTTTGCCTCGCTAAAAACGTGTATTAAATAAACTACTTCTATTCGAACTGCAAGCACTTCGAACGAATGTCTTGTCTTCGGCGAATAATCGTGTAGAGCCTGCCGATAATATTTTTCGTTGCTGTCTGTTACTGCGTTTACTTTCGCACCCAATCTGAATTGTTTTTCCCTCTCACCTTCATACTAGGCTACTGTAATGTTATTCTTTTGACGTGAAAACTTTTTGCTCGATCCTCACCTGCAGCGACCTTCACTTTACTCAATGACTTCTAGGGAGTACCTGTGACGATACAGTGAATAAATGGAAAAATGGGTTGCTTGTGTGACTCCTTCTCGTGACTCCTTGAGGCATGTAATTTAACAGGGTATCCAGAACGCTTCTTCGTGTCTTGTGTTCTCTGCTCGTCCTTCCTCAGTTTCGCGCTAAACGTGTTCCTTTTCCCCTTTGAGGTAACTTGCCTAACAAAGCGTTTTACTATATCCAAAGAAAGAGACTGATTAGAGAGCTTTTTTCTCTGGGCGCAAAGAATTTTCCCATGTCGGCGAATAATCGTGTAGAGCCTGCTGCTAATATGCAAAGGCCCCCCTCTGCAGAGGCCCCCCTCTGCATTTGTTTTACGACGCCAGCTATTATGCAAACCACCTACACTCCCTACAACTTGCCTAGACCTTGCGTTCATCGTCAGCATGAAATGACGTCATCCTGTGTAAGGCAAGCCGACATTGTCGTCGCTCTCGTGGCCTATGGGTCATGTGGTAACATTTGTTGGCATTTTGAATGTTGAGTGCGACCACTGGGTCACGTGAGACATTTATTGTGGATTAGTCATATCATGTAATCATAGCGAAAGCCCGACATCTGACCAACCACGTTAGAGGGAGGAGGAGGACGAAAATTTTTGCGAATCAACCTAGCAATAGTTGGAGCGAAGCTTCGCTCCGTTAACTAATGTCTCGACTACAGGACTTCACTATTAAGTAAATCGTCTTATCACAAAGATAAGAACGCGTTTCGAGAACACTCGTCCTCTTGTATAAATACTCGCAGCAGCCTGAATGGTTTCTTCCATCCTAGTTCACCTTCGCGTTCTTATGTATTGCCCTAAACTCCTTACAAAACATGATTCTTAATGACTCAGGCTAACCTCTCCGTTGCCCATAGTTTATTACACTCTAGGGCATATCAACAACGCCGTTTAAGCAGGACCGACAACAAACCATTCAATGCGGAAAAAGTGCCAGCCTCGATCGAGATTTTCATTTGTCAAGATAAGTCGTTTCAGAGAAGACTAAAACATTTCCAAAAGTAGACTTTTTGGAGCAGAAATCTGGTTTCTCCGGCATAGTATTACCAGTGTTGGCGGACACCAGAAAACCGGCGAATCGTCTTAAGTACTATAGTTTTTAACTAGTAGATTTAGGCGCCTAGTTGCAAATAGGGGTCTGTAACCAGTCGTAAGTAATAGCTATATCAGTGTTTAGAATATTGGAAACGTGATAACCCTCGCCGCTGTTCCTCGACCAAATCTGGCTACATCGTGCCAGAACACACGCGTTTCAGAAAGCATGCAGGCAAAGCAAACTCTCCAGTGCACGTAACTATTTAAAGTGCCAAATTTTGTCCAGGCACAACGCCAAAGAAAATGACGTTCCCGAAAATTGTAAAAACAGATACAGATGTGGCTCTTGGTTTGGTTTTCTGGGGTTTAACGTCCCAAAGCGACTAAGGCTATGAGAGACGCCGTAGTGGAGGGCTCCGGAAATTTCGACCACCTGTGGTTCTTTAACGTGCGCTGACATCGCACAGCACACGGGACTCTAGAATCTCTCCTCCAAAGAAACTCTTACTAATGACCATTTATAATAAAATATTGCAACTTGGCACCGAAATCTGCTGCTTAAAAAGTTTATTACTAAAAATTATTTAACCAGCTTTCTGCTACTTATTCACCTACGGGGCAGAAACATGGAGGCTAAGGAAAAGGGTTCTGCTTAAGTTAAGGACAACGCAGCGTGATGTGGAAAAAAATCATACGTGCAACGGTAAGAGATAGGAAGCGGGAAAAGTGGATGAGGGAACAAAGGCGTTTTAATGACATCCTAGTCGAAATCCAGAGGAAGAAATGGCTTGGGCCGGGCATGTAGTGCGAAGGCAAGATAACCGATTGTCCTTAAGGATATCGGAGTGGGTGAGAAGGCAAGCGTAGCAGGAGGCGGCAGAAAGGTAGGTGGTTGAGATTAAGAAGTTTGCGGGGATGCGCTGGCCGCAGCTAGCAAAGGACAGGGTTAATTGGAGAGACATGAGAGAGGCCTTTGCCCTGCAGTGGGCGTAGTAAGGCTGATGATGGTGATGCGGTTGCCGCAGCTAGCAAAGGACAGGGTTAATTGGAGAGACATGGAAGAGGCCTTTGCCCTGCAGTGGGCGTAGTAAGGCTGATGATGGTGATTCTTAAGAAGATTCACAAGATTTATGGTGTCCGCCAACACTAGTAGTACTACGCAGAAACTAATTTTTTACTCAAAGAAGTTTATGTTTAAATTTTTTTTAATTCTTCCCGGAAACACCTGTTAGAGCACAGGATTAATTGTGCTTCTCACATGGTAGCAAATTTTTGCCTCCATCTCTCTGCTGCTGTTTCTTCAGCTTAGCTTACGACCTCTTTGCTGGTTCGCAATAAACGAAACAGAGTAGATTAAAGTGGCACCAAGAGGCGCTTTGCCGCACTTTAGTATGTCGGCGACCATTTTCTCCGGGATATAGGAGTTGCCACCAGGCCAAATCGCCGCCGTGTGAATGAAGAACCAGTTTGGATCCAGGGCAGGACCTCCGTATTTGCTGCCTCGAAATATCTGCAAAAAACACATATTAAATCACAATGAATAAGGATCCACACTGCGCGTAAGCTGGGTCCGAATTATGCTGCCCCGAATGTGAGTGAAGTTTCATGTAACATCTTTTCTCATCAAACCGATCCTACGGCTTTTTACTCCTTGAATTGATATCAGTGTGGTAGATCAAGGAGCTATCATTGTTGGAAAATTTGTTCTGAAAGTGAAGGTTTTAGTTTCCACCACTCGGTCCAATCTCGCAAAGTCCAGACCGCGAAATGACTCCGTGATAAGCGAGTGGAAGTGGACGGTGGTTTAACTTGGCCTCAGAGCTCGGCGCCGACGACTGGCTTTGCATCTCTGCAGCTTCCTTGTTCGTGAGAAATGGGCCGATAGTTAGAATACCTGTATTTCTTCTGTCCTATTGTGGTTCATAGTAGTAGTAGTAAAAACATTTATTTTTTTTTTTCAAAAGGAAGAGTTAGGGAGTAGGGGGATGGGGATAGATAGATGTGGAGCTACAGTGGTCGGTCTTCCCTAGTCCAGGATACCGTTGGCCTCCGCCGCTGCCTTGGCCCTCGTCACCAGCATAAGCTGAGTGCTCGTAAAAACCCATATTTGGGGCCAAATGGCTGTTCTGCATAAGAACGCGGAAATTATCCAGAGGGTTCGACATCAATTGCTCTTTAAACTTCATTTATTTGGAAGCGGAGCATACTTTGCATAAGCGTCCGTAGTGGTCTATTGGCACCGCTGAGGATGGCGGCCAAATGTATGATTCCGTCGGCGTCGGGCGCAAGTCGATAATGCGACGCTAAGGTCGAGCGCTCAGTGGTACACGAAAAATGTTGCTCTCTCCTCTTAAGCAGCCTTCAACGGTGAGAACGCCTTAGGAGAGCAAAAAAGTACGGTTGGTCCAAATTGAGTTCTAGGATGTTACAGGGCGTAATTGAATCTGTGCCAAAGTTGTAGAAGGAGACACCGGGGTGGCTACTATGCAACTCACTTGGCTGTATGACTCCGAGAGACCTCGGGGCCTCGTGTCCTTCACGATGCTGTTGATGATGGCAAACCCGCTGAAGTCGGCTGTAGTCAGCATTTCGCTGAAGTTGCTGTGGAGGGTGGTGTGCAGTGCATCCCGCAGCGTTTTGGCGTCCCATAGACCCGCCCTGCGGGTGGGGGGGGGGGGAGGGAGGAGAAGGGCGCATCGGGGAAGAAAACATGCCGTAAGAGATGACCTATGGGTAGGCGCTTAATGTGCCGTGAGAAAGGAGGGAGGGGTACTAAAGGAGAGGTGAGAACAATAAGTTCATTCAAAGACGGCGCAATGTCTAACACAAAACATAATTTCTAGCAAATGCATGCAAGGTAGAAAAGTCGATGGGCGGATTTTCACAACCATTGAATTTTCAGACGCCCACGGTACAGCTCAGCACTTCAGCAAGCCGTCGGCTCCAGCGCACCAATCTATTTTTTATTTTTTTCTTCGTGAAGAGGCCTTCTAATTAATGTTGTCACTGCGTCGTCACCAGTATAAGTGGGGCTGCTATCCTCAGACAGACCTACAGGCGTTGTCGCTGGTGTCAGAAAGCATTTACAACCTCTGACTAAGAACACATTCTAAGAGTTTGCTTGACATTCTGCGCAGAGCAACATGCCAAATTTGCTTAGATGCCTTTTAAGATAGCACATGAATTTTGTTTCAGCTGATGGTCGTACAACTATGTGATATGCCGCCCGTGATCCGCAGATAATTTCGCCTTGATTTTCAGTATTTAAAAAATATTATCAGGCAGGTTTCAATCCATTTTCATAAAGTCAGCTAGCAGGCTTTTTTTTTTCTTAAGGCGAAACCAGGTACAGGTGAACCCACATCGTCTTCAAAAATATGAATGACAATGTTCTCTAGCGTAGTTCCATTCACCTTTTAAACGCCGCGCTAAGAAGTAGTGTTTCAAAGACGAAAATTTCTTCTGACAACTGACATATGCTTTCTAAAATAATACGGTGAAAAATGCAGCCACATTTGCAATAACTTGGCATGTTTTCTTTCATGGCCTATTTTTGGTCTTATTCTGCATTTGGATTTAAAGTTTAAACTACCTCTTGAATTCTTGCAATTCCTTCGTTATTTTTTCCGTGCTGTTATACTACCAGGCCGATTGAGACCGAGCAGTCAATTTTGATATCCCCAATTTACAAGCTTCGAGCGCACGTGTATTACCATGTAAGGTAAGTTTTCACTAAAGCACCGTTAAAGAAGTGAAGGTGTTTACAGTTCACTGGAAAAGGCTGAAACTTTTTATTCGACAGGGAAGCGGCCTTTCTCCTGGAGCTACACCAATAGAAAAGAGCTAGTCCAGTGGGAGCCCTACACACGCATATGCAAGTGCAAATTTGCTGCGGTACAGCATCGTTGTTTGACATGCGCTACTACTGCGTGTACGGATGCTCACACGGGTTCACATATAGCAGGAACTAATTGTCAGCGGCACTGACACTGACTGTGACACGATTCCTTTACGTGATACTTATGTTTATGGTTTAACGTTCTGTGCTGCTGCAGGGTCACCAGAGGAAGTTTTTCCTTGCGTTTCAAGAGTTGTGAAGGATGCAAGCGCTGCAATGCGTTATAGCCTCTCATGGACAAAAGTTAGAACCTTTCAATAAAACAGGTACCCTCTTGGTGGACGGCGAGATTGAGGGGACCTTGTGAGGGTTATTCCTGTCATGGTTACCAGTGTCTACAAATTTTTAGGCATTTTATTATTGGATGCTGACTAAGAAATTTTGCATTTCGTCTCCGTCGAAACAGATGTGCTACGGTCCTCATTTGCTGCCGTCATTGCATGCTCAGCACCTGAATCTCATAACCGCTCATCCATTGCGGCGTGCCAGGCTTATACCTGCGTACATACGGCGCTAGCAGAATCACATCGAAATCCTTGCTCCATTATCTCCTTTAGTAACGGGCAAACCACCACGAAGTGCAGTAGAGACTTACATTAGCCTGATGTAGGCGGTGCCCCACATTCCCAGAAGCCAGCGGGATTGATTGAAGGCTAGCTTGCTGTTCTTGAAATTGCCGTCTAAGGTCCGATAGGAACGGAACCTTCGCCACACGTCTGCGTTGTCGTCGTAGTAGAGTTTTACGGTGTTATCTGCAAAGCCAAGAAAGCAATCGAAAGACGCTGCTAAAACCACCGACGCCTGCAAATAAGCTCTGATCAAAAGCTCTGGAATTGCTCGTACAAAAAGTGTAGCAAGTCAACAGAATGATTAAACATTTTCGTCCGAAGCTGTAGCCCCAAAAGCATACGTGAAATATTGGCAGTTTGTCCGGTGAGCTTGGCGCCCAAAGTCGTTTGTACACAAGGATGATGACTGGGAGAGTTGGTACCAAATCATCTTAAAACCAGCCAAAAGACGCAAATAAGGAGTCGGAAGAACACAACACGAGTCTAGACACCTTTGGTGGTGGCCTTAGGCGAGAAAACACGGCTAAATCAAAGAGGTTGAACAGCGATTGGCCAAGGGGAACAGGATATGTAGTTCCGTTTAAACTACACCTCGTATCTATCCGCATGTCGATGAGAGACTAAGAGAGAGAGGAGGAGGAGGAGAAAAGCATTTATTTGGTAATGTACAGAGAGGTGCTCGGGGAGAGGCCCCTAGTGGGTCTCACCCCTTACAATACTAGTCGGAGTCCCTCATTCCGGGATCCCGTTGGTCGAGACCGCTACACAAGTCCGCCAAACCAGGGCCTCCTGGGCCGATAGTTCCTGGCAGCTGAGTAGGGCCGCCTCCCAGTCCTCTCGGGTAGGGGAAGGGGTGATTGGGGGGAGAGAAGGATTTTTTCTGCATGCCCAAACCATGTGGAAGGTGTCGGTCACCTCCCCACAGAATGAGCAGCGGCCGTCAAAAGAAGGATTAAAGTGCTTGAGAACCGCCGGGCACAGCACGGTGTTTGTAAAGAGCCTGAGGAGAATTCGTTCGCCAGCTTTACCCAGTCCTTTCATAGGAACTGGGTATCGCCTTTTTTTTTCGCCTTTGGTATCGCCTTCAGTCCTTTCATAGGAACTGGTAAGAGAGAGAAAGAAGTAACTTTGATTTGCACCCGTCAAAAATGACGGGGCAGAAGGCTTTAGCCTAAAACTCCATTCATTCCCCTAACCGTCGGCCGGAATCTCTTGGGACTCGGTGGCGGTCAGGGCGAGACCGATGGCTTTGCGTTGCTCTCCTTCTCCGTGGTGGAGTGATAAGGTCTCCCAGAATTCTTCGTCTCTATTCGGGTCGCTATAAGAGGGGCAGGTTCAGACCATGTGGTCTAGGATCTGCAATGCTATTTCAAAGCGTGCATCTAGGATTAAAGGCTTCTAGATGCCATTTACCGCACAGTTGAGGGTTAGGAAACACTCAGGTTCACAGTTCCCTCCACATGATTTCCTATTTTCTGCTGAGCTGTTTATCCGCTGTTGCATAGGTGTTACGACCAAGCTTATAATTATAAATGATTTCGGTCCTCGGAGCGCAGTAGGGTCTCCCAAGCCTCCCTTACCACTTGGGAGGCTTGGGAGACCCTACTGCGCTCCGAGGACCCGGCCAAGCAAGCCATCGCCACCGGCCGGGCTGCCAGCGTCATGAGCCTCCGGGACATGAATGTTTGAGTGCAGTGGGGCCGTGCGGGGGCCCAAGGACCGACGTGTCCAAAACTCCCTAGTTACAAATAAAGTTTTCATCATCATCATTATCGTGCAACATTCTGAGTTCATCATCCGAAGGGAGGAGTTCCTCGCGTGGAGACGTCAGCGGCGATAGATCGGAAAGTCAGCCCTCGGGTGATCGCGTGCGCCTTAGATAGTGTCAAATTTGATGTCTCTACCCCATTAAGGAAAGGAAAGCAAGCAAGCTCGGCGAAGCACGCCAGCTGTGCGTAGTGACGTCACTTGCTCCTCGCGCATGCGCAGCTCTCCAGGAGGCACGCGAAACTGCTCAACCTCGGCCAGTGTAGCT
The DNA here is from genome assembly GCF_055824585.1 of Amblyomma mixtum. Taxonomy (NCBI): domain Eukaryota; kingdom Metazoa; phylum Arthropoda; class Arachnida; order Ixodida; family Ixodidae; genus Amblyomma; species Amblyomma mixtum. Next base: position 64,105,763 of record NC_143015.1, read on the forward strand.
CACGCTACAAACCAATTTTCAAAACCACCAGAGGGTTTAGACCGCGTAGCAGGCTCCCATGGGCCAGTATACACCTCACTGGCGATTTGAAATATGTGGTGGCAGTGTCCATCTAACACGTTACGCGTAACGCGCTACACGCTGTACAAGCCAGCCTTTCAGACGACCGTGACACTAAAAAATTAAGTGGCAAAAAAAGTGGCAAATACGTTACAAAATGTGGTGAAAGTCTGCTTTTTGAATTTGTTTATGGTTAGGGGGATGCGCGCACGCAGTCCCCCAGTACCAAAAATTGCATGCCCCATCTGCCTCTATTGAGGCAGTGGCAGGGGTCAACGCGGGCGCAGTGCAATGCCCGCGTCTCACCCCGAAGGCTCCTCCATCCTGACCAACGATGCCCCGGCACCAGGTAAGTATGCCTGTTATTTGCTAGGCCCTGCGAACCCATCAAAGGCGACCGCCATGCCGTTGCCAGTGAGCGTTCTGTTATGAACAAATCGTAAACTCAAAGACAAGGGTTCAGTCGTTCAGTTCTGCTACTGCTGCTTGTTCGCCGCTAGAACTCTAAAACTTTAACTTCAACGGTAATTTTACTTGAAAATTAAGTTGCTTGGCTGCACTTAGAACGCTTCAAAGTATTGAGTTTTCGTTCCTTCAGCAGCCGTGGCGCCACCTGCATTCGATTTTTTTTTTGCAGCTCTTTTTTTCGATTTTTCTGGACGAAAACAAAAGTAACACGCCCCTTTGAATCACATACGAATACGGTAAATTTGGTCCAGGGTATAACATGAACAGCCAACTAGCCCCCAATTAAAAAATCTCTGCCTCTCCCGTAACCGAGAGTAGAGTAAGCATGAAATGTTTACGGGCCTAATGTCATCTCGGTGGACACCCGAACCGCACCGTACAGGAAGGGAGGAACGCCACCACCCGTTCGGCGCGATGCCTTGCCCTTTGAACGCAGCGCTTCTCCCCCGGGCGCCTGTGCGCCTGCGCGGCTTTGCTTCGATGCGCGAAGCCCCTAAGAGATCACGTATGACAACGAAGTGTAACGTAGCATTTATGTGGTTTTTGCACGCGTTATTAGAAATCGGAAATTATAATTCCGTGCATTATCAAACCCACAGCTCCACTGATATCTTGATAAACATTGAGAAGGCACTGGCAGCAGTTATTTTTTGCCTCATTTGGAGACCAACCGGCCCTTGCATGCCGGTCGGGTAGGAGGGCTTAGAGAGTCTCGTTAAATCTCGTGAAGTCTCGTACGGTGCCCGGATGTTCTCGTTTCAGAGCCCGGATGACTTTTTTTTTTTTTTGTGGCGCCAGAGAGGCGTCGCTTCCTTGCAGGGCCGGCCTCAACGCGCCATGTTCCCCATGCTGCAGAGGGTTCGGGCGCGCCTGTTTCAACAGGCGTGTTTAGATCATGTGACCCTCCCAGAAGACGAGTTCCTGCGGCGGTGGAGCACCCGCTTCATCGCCGCCAGCGGGGGCCGCGTGACGGTGCGGCTCCTGCCGTATTGAGTGTTTGGTGCGCGGTGTCGGTGCGCGTTCATCGTATTCAGTGAGCGTGCTTCCCCGCGATGCATGGACATTATGGACCCTTTGAACATTTTGTGCTGTGAATGATTTTGTGTGAACGGCGGCAGCAGTCGCCGTCGTGTTCTTGTTTCATAGCTTGTTTGTACCGAGCGACACTAGTCGCTGCCTTGGTGTTTTTGTCTTTGTGAGGGACTATGGTCCCTTTGTATGAATAATCAGTCCAAGATAAACTTCTCTTCAAAGCCCGGATGACTGGAATTCAGTGCCCGGATGAGTGGAATTCAGTGCCTGGATGACTGGAATTCAGTGCCCGGATGAGTGGAATTCAGTGCCCGGATGAGTGGAATTCAGTGCCCGGATGAGTGGATTTCAGTGCCCGGATGAGTGGATTTCAGTGCCCGGATGATGGCTCTCGGTCTCGGCGTGACGTCACCACACTGCCGACAACGGGGGCTAAAAGCATTTCATGCTTAATACAGGAAGCCAACAGTTAATGAAACCAAAGAAAGCACAGCAGAATGTTTCTATTGTTTGATACATGAGGCTGGCCAATAAAAAATTACTTGTGTAAATACTTTGGGGCTGAAGAATAATTGATCAGAAAGCAGATGAAAAAATTACAGCGTTGCACTTGTCTGTTTAAGAGCGGAAATGCGACATCTTTTTCCTGTCCGCTCTTTCTCCAACCAGTTTTTTTTTTCATTTTTGGTACTTGTTTTACTTTTATCATGTTTTTTCTTTAATTTTTGTTTTCATTTCAGCTTTTTTGCCAAGATAGGACTGCTTAGCCAGTTAAGCCCCTGTATGGATTGTTATGTGGCTAGTGTTGGATTGGCTACGGATCTCTATCGACGGACGAATGCCACTGTTGAGCCAAAAAAATGCTTTCGCATTAATATTGGTCTATCTCGTCTCACGTGATAGGTGCAAGTGTCAGTTGCAATTAAAGTGTTCGAGACACTGCAGTTTTAATGCATCTAGGAAGTGCCCATTCTAAGAGAGCTCATAGATGGCGATAGCAGCACTAGTATAGTGCTTCAGTGACTCTAGTAACGGCCAGGTCTCTAGCTGCCGACCGTCGCCCCCTTTCGCACACTCTATTCTTCCACCTAAGAAGCGCGCATGGTCTCCGTGGCGGCTTTCTCGTCTTGACGAGATTCCGCTTCACTTTATTTTGCAGGGTGCAGCACTCAGCTTCCCTCCTTGCTTTCGCTATTTGACGGGGCGCAGCACTCGCCCTACTTTCAACGGCCTTAGCGAACATTCGCGACGCAGAACAAACCGAGGAAAAAATTGGCAGTGGCTTAGCTCAGCTATGCCAGGATATACGTAGCGAGAGCTACAGTTCCGCGCACCTGCTGCCCTTCTTCGGCTGCCGCGCATGCGCATTCACGCGCGGCGCCGGCGGGCGTAGTCGGGCCGGCGCCGCTCCTCACGCGGCGGCGGCGGTGAGCTCTGACGTCATGCGCCGCGCACTTGCTGCTCCTCTCTGGTTTCGCGCATGCGCACTATCGGCCTCCCAGGCTCTCGGCGAAATGCTCGACTGGGTAGCGTAGTGTAGCTCTCGCTACAAAAATGACTTCGAACACATCGAACAAGAGGCTACCGCATGTAATACCTAGCACTAGAGGGCACGAAGAATGCAGGTTGGTCTGCGGCGTCGGCAAAGGAACCTGGTGTGCAAACTGCTGGGCTAGTTGGTTCATCATAGTGTATAAGTGAAATGCGCAACAACTTAGACAGGACACAGAAAGAAACACATACAACAGTTCACGAGTTCACGAGCTAGTTGGTTCATATTGCATAGAAAAGTAACCAGCGAAAATAGACGCAAGACAAGAACAAAGAAGGCACACACCACAACGCTGGTGTGTGCCTTCACACCACAACAGCGCCACACACCACAGCAGCGCTGTGGTGTGTGCCTTCTTTGTTCTTGTCTCGCGTCTATTTTCACTGGTTCCCTTTCTATGCAATATAAACCTGGAGTGGATGGCGGCCGACGCAGCGGTTGCTGCTGTATTTAGGGCGAAAGCATTTCTAGCCGCACTTCCCGGGTTTTTGCTGTGTGCGTCTGTGTGAAGCATCTAAGTAGCACGTGCAACTGGCTGACTGGATCAATGAACACCTCAGATGATCTGTGAGTTACAGTCACTCGATAAGTTTATCGAGCGACTCTATACTGTGAGTATAGACTGCCTCATCTACAAGATGAGGCAGTTTTGCGCTTTTCCTTTTCTGAAAACCAGGAGAAGGTTTCGATTTCATTGATTTTGAGGACAGGAAAGCCACGTAATTGGCTCCCTCGGTCAATGGACACCTGAATGCCTCAATCCCGCTTTACGGTACGTAGCGGTACCCGCGGCGGTGGCTTAATGGTTAGAGCATGGCGACACGCTCAGTCTCTGGAAGAGCCGAGTGATGGACCGTCACGCTCAATCACCGCTGCCATCGAAGTCCTTAACCCTGTGCAGTGGGCTTCGGTGCGGGGAGCTAGAAATCAGTACGAAAGCACAGATCAGTGCCACGGAGAAGACGACGATGAGCGGGCAGTTCCCCAAGATGGAGCGCTCGCGCTCGGCCGGGATAAGCGCTAGGCTCGCTTGCCCGGCCGGACAAGAAGGCGATGATTTTACTACCTACGGGTTAGTGAGCCGCCTATAGTCGGATACAACTTAAGTCTGCAGTGAAGCTCCGCCCGCATTCAGCCTCCGAGCACAGAATTCCTACGCGACAAAAATTAGTCCGCTGCTTAAACGTTTCTTGTTACGTAAACAAGAAGATTATCACAAGAAAAAAGTTATAAGCTCTAGGATTTTGACACGTGGATTGCTTGATATAGTCAAGCATTAAAAAGCTGATTTCGTTTACAGTTGTGGTTGGCCAGCGGAGTAATACAAGACGCCGCGGATCGCGGCCCAGTGTTAGCAACTGTTGTTTTTTTAAGTTGTATCCTACTATAGCTGGCTCCTCCATCTAGATGCATTTGTGTGCCTCCCAGAATTTTGTAGCCAAAGCTGCATTGGCCACGAACTTGCGATTTCGCTGCGGCGGTGCTCTGAGGAGGCACAGATACCGACCTTGAGCCGTTGCCTAGCAACCGCCGCAGCTGGCAGAAGCCGCGCGCTCGCCGCGCCATCTGGCATGACGTCACACCGCGCGCCTCACCGCGGAGCCGCCGCCGCCATTTGGTATGACGTCACACCCCTTGCCTCGTTGTTGCGCTCGCTTTCGCTACGTACATCCTGGCATAGCCGAGCTAAACCAATGCGAATTTTTCGTTTTTTTTTTGCAGGTCTAGATAAAAAGGAGAAATCAGCGCGTCAAATTACTGACCGAGTGCCTTCTTCCCTTCAAACACGAGCGGCTGCTGGTTGGCTTGGTACGAGTACACGAAGAATCGTATGTATACGTAGTCCGTGCACGCAGGAATCGTGTTCCTCAGCCGCTGGGACAGGTACTCGAACACACATATGAGCGTGTAGGATCCTGCAAAGCAAATGCGACAGTCGGAGAAAATGCACGTCCCTATTACCCGTATATTAAACCATTTATTTAACAAATCTCCCACGTCTCTACTGAAACATTAAACAGGAAATCCTTTTATAAATTAAACGAGTGCGAGGCACTCATGCTATGAAATATACACAGAATTCGGCATGCCTTCTGCATGTTTTCCGTACGATTTCCACATCCTTTCTGCACATTACTCTCATGACTCATCAGATGCTCAGTACGTAGCATGGAATCTGTACAAGACTTTTACATTTCTGTATTCTTTTTTCGTAATGCTCTCCAGTCTGTAAATATTTCTTACTGTTTCTAAAAAAATATACGAACACCACATACGTTTCCAAAAGGATACAGAGTGGTTTTTGTTTTTCGTCAATGCGCGTCCGTTGTCTAAGGTCATAACATGAATTTTATAATTAGTAGTACCGCTTTTTTGGAAACAAACTCGATTCAGTACCGCAGGCGGCCGCCGCTTGCATCAAGTATACCTCATTTTTTCTTTATTGTGGCAACTAGGTGGGCGTCTTTGTTTTAAGCATTTAAGCATTTGAATTGTAAACCAAGTGTGTCACAATTTTTGTTACCACTTTCGCCGAAACTGCAGTGGAACCCCTTTTGAATTTTTGTTTTCATATGCGGACCACTTTTACCATGCCTTGTTATTGGTACATAACGGAGGGCAATGCGCCTGCAAGCGTGTGGCTTTCTTACTCGTACTTCCCTTATAAAAATGGTCTCTAGACAGTCTATAAACTTCTTATAGACCCTACTGCCTTCCTATAGATATTTATTTTTGTCTATTCATAGCCCATAGACTGTCTATAGACATAAGTCTTCTAAAAGTGTATAGCCATAAATCTATCGATTGTCTATAGACCGTCTATAGCATTTGTATTGCCTATAGACTGTTCTCTAGGATTTGTCTATATAGAGTCTCTGCAGGTCATAGAAAGAAGTGTTTAGGTAGTCTAGAGGCTGTCAAAAAAAATTTTTTGTAAGGGTTATGTGACCCTGTTGTCCCTGTTTCCATCCTGCCCCCACCGAAACACACCAAGTCCCTGGTGATCATTCGAGGCGTTAACTCGCTGATCAGGTCTATTTTTAATTTGCTGAGGTTCGAAGCCGGGCGGATTTCACACTTGACCGCCACTACTGAATACTTCGCGGAGCCAAGTCCTTGGCCTGTACTTTGCGGTGGAAAGGACGAGCGCAATTTAAAATCGCGGCCGGCGCAGAACGTGCTTTCCAGTTTTTGTCCATTTAATAGCATAAATAGCAAAATAACTAAACGCGTTCAGTCCGGCTTCTTATCGCAGCTTTCAGCAAAACAAGGGTAGTGATAACACTCTTACTGCCGAATAAAGGAAAACAAACATGACGGAGCATGGACAACGGAGGCACTAAACTACGAACAACTTGGTGCCGCTTGAAGCCGCTATAGTTCTGCCCGACTTTGCAATTCGACTCCGATCCCGCTTAGACTGCAGTGATCCTCAGTTCAGGTTCCTCGTTGTAGTTACTAATTGTTCCGGTCCCCTCTTCGAATATTTCTTTGCCCGTGTTTCTTCGCTACAGGAATTGTCTGGTCTTAAAATGGAAAGCATAGGCAAAAAAAATACTTTAGCTTCTTTCGGAACTTTTCTTTATTCATTGCTTTGATTAGTCAGTTTAGTAAAATAGCAGAAACCAGGGTACGGGTAATTGATGCCAGCTGCTGTTTTTCGTGGTTTACGTCGGTTTACATCGAGAAAATCGAGGTTTAGCGCTGTGTATTGCCGCACTGCTATCGAGTTGTGTGCCGAGCACAATTTGTAGCCAATGCTCGATACTGAGTAAATCTGCTGTGGTGGGTAACATTCTCTGCCGCTGAGGCCAGGATCCAAAAAATAAATCGATGACGAGCTCTGCAGTTATACATAGAAGCCTTAAAATCAAGCAGCGGTAGATAACCTCGACGAGGTGCTGAGCGAAGCAATTGCAGCTCGAGCGACAGTGATGCAACGCTTGCCATTGCCTTAGCCAGATAATGCTCCAGGAAAGTAAGCGCGAGGTTGTAGTTCTGGTCTTTATTAATATTCTTCCCGCAAGCCTATTTAGAAAAGAAATTAGAATAAAACGCAGGTGAAGCCATAAAACGTATTCAATGCTTTTAGAAATCATCATTTAGTGCTAATTTCTGCTAATAAATATCTACAAACTCCAACGCATAAAAATAAATGAACCATAAAATAAATCGATCGCTAAATAGAAAACACCTGCGTTAGGTTTTAATGTAGCCGTATGATGGTTAATGCTTTGGTGTTGTTAGCAGCAATGTTAGCGATATTTTGATTTTCAGGTTTCAGAGTTGCACTGATAAGAACTTATTGGTCTTTCATATACGTTGATAACAATCTTGTATTCGCGGAAAAACCTGATTTTACTGGACGCCTTGTTCAATGGCATTAAATTGATTAAATAAAATGAATTTGTACTTGCGTTCAACTTAGAAGCAACGCCCAGCAACGAGTGTTTACAGTTCCCAGACATAAAGCTCCGTTTGCAGCAAATGACATGTGCGCGAAGTATTTCTCAAGGCCGGTAAAGCTTCTTTTAAATTTTAATTCGGTACATTAGGAAATTGCGAAATGCCTCATGGCTATGGTTCGCCTGGGGTTACCTTTCCAAAAGTCTTGCACTGAGTGAATCACAGTTTTCGTTGAACAAATTTAGAAATCAAGGTTGGCTGGTTTTAAAGAATATCTCTCGTCTCTCGCCTGCTACAAGGTGTTTAAGAAGGTTAAGAATGACAAAAGGGTATTGCACTGGGCTGAATAAATAGAGAACAAAAAGAATAAATAGCGCCTCTTCCTAAAATTCACTGTTTCTCTAATCAACTAAAAGATATGGGCAATTGTCATGGTATCAAAGTGAATTTTTTGCGCAGAAAAAAGGTGGCAGGACCTTAGGTATGGTCGGCACACGCTATAGTACTGTTCTGCGGGGCACGGCTGGCACTGCGTGGCACTGTCATACAGCGGCTGGAGACCGCACTTGTGGAGATGAAAGAACAAAAAACTAACTTTTACTTCCACAAGTGTGGTCTCCATCCGCCGAATAATTGCAGAGCTATCGGCTTCGTTTGAGCAACGCGTGGTCCGGAGACTTTTGTCCCCAACTGTACAATGAACCATGTAAACCAATGCGCCATATGTGAAAAGGATGCGGTGTACGAAATTCCGCTCGCCTGTGGCCTACCGGATATGGGACAAATTGGCCGGTGCTTAAATGTACGATTGGGGGAGTGTCTACACGACAGAATTCCTATCTAAGTTTCTAATTATTGACATCACGCCAGGCGTTCAGTACTTACGAATATCCTTGACTGTCGTCGACGCACCTGCACAAAATGTAAGAAGAAACGGTTAGCCCATAATAGAATAAACAAGAAATCTAATCAGAATAGAGAAAATCCCGGGCAGTCGCACAGTATATACAAGAGAAAATACTATTTCCAGTTATCTGTTCTCATTACGCCACAAGGTAATACGCCTTCACTAGTGTGCGCCCTACATGAATCTAAATTGAGGGCCCTGTCGAAGCCTTTGACTAGAGCCAATTACTGTAGTTCTTGTTTTACGAATACGGACGGTTTTAGCTAAGAAGGGGCGTCTGATCTAAATGGAACATGCGTGCTTCTGTTTCAGTGACGGCAGTTGGTAGAGTAGAAGTCTGGGAATTGCTGCACACACGACTGAAAAAATGTCGCCTCGGCTATCGCTTAGTGTTTACAGAGTTCCGATCCAGCGGAATACTGAAGAGCACTGCATACACACATAACAAAACCCTAATCTCTGGAAACTATATCTCCAAAGATGATCTTTGCAGGCACTACGAACGCCCAAATAGAACTGACGTGCAAAAAAAGCGCAAGCTCATTGGGTATTCACTAGTACCTCAATGAATAAGGAAAAAACTGCCTAGGCTAACAAGACCACGCGCTTTGCCGCATCAACATTCATAGGCTTAAAAAAAGGCCGTTCAAACCGAGGACTCCTTTTTATAAATGTCAGCAAAAGTCAGTCATCTTACTCTGACCACTTTTCTGTTCAACAGCACGCATTGAACTATCGACGCTCATTTATACGAATGGGTACCTACCTCAAACAAGAAGGAAAACTTCCTCATGCCTTGTTAAAGTTCTGCGAGCGAATGGGGGCATAGCGTGCCATGTAGTGCACTTAGTTTTTCAAGAATCTCAAGATACTGGTCCGCCATAAGAATTGATGGAAAAGATGGCTCATTTCACTGGCACACGAAAAATGCTAAATTCACGACTTTGTACCTTCCACGTACTCGAAAAGCGACTTCTGTTCTCCTCGAAAAAAAATTGGCAGATGATTACTATAATGTGTAATGATAACTTTTAGCGTAGCTCTCTAGCCGTGGCAGACGTGGCAGCTACTAGCTGTCCGCGGAGTGTTAGGCTTCTAGCCACCCTCCAGGACATTCCAATGACAGCCACCGCCTGGTTGTTCATTCCTCCATTCTCGTTGTGGCAGGTGCCGTTTGGCTGTGCTACTACCTGCTATGGCTGTCAGTTGCTCCGTTACGCCGACAACGCCAACGACTAGTACTAGAATCTATGAATGTGCGCCGAAAGGCTGTGCTCTAAAACGCTTTTTTTCTGTTGACAAAATTACTCACTCGTGCTTCCGCTGATTTTTGTCGTTGACGTTGGGGCAGTAAGGCTGGTCAGAACACCAGGAGATGTTTTCACTGTTGGGATACGTGTTTGATTGCCCGGGCTCGGGTGTGTCGGATGGCCCGTAGTTCTTCCCTGAGGTGTTGTCCTTCCCGGGCCAGGACTCGGAGTCCGTGTCAGCTGACTCGGCTGTGTAGAAAGCCCCGTCGGACCACCATGAGGTGTTGTCCTTCCCGGGCCCGGACTCGGAGTCCTGGTCAGCTGGCTCGGGTGTGTAGGAAGGCCGGTCGGACCACGGGGTGTTGTCCCCCCTGGCCCGGGACTCTGAGTCGGGGTTGGCTGGCTCGGATATGTAGGATGGCCCGTCACTCCACCCCGCGTTGTTGTTCTTCCTGGGCCCGGGCTCTGAGTCTTTGTAGGCTGGCTGGGCTGTGTAGGCCGACCGGTCGGACCACCACGAGGTGTTGTACTTCCTGGGCCAGGAAATCCAGTCTGGTTCCCCGGGCTCGGATGTGTCGGGTAGATCGTCGTGCGACCACGGGGTGTTGTTCCTCCCGGGCCCGGGCTCTGAGTCTTGGTCGGCTGGGTGGAGTGTGTCGGATGGATCGTCGTGCGACCAGGGGGTGTTGTTCTTCCCGGGCCCGGGCTCTGAGTCTTGGTCGGCTGGCTGGAGAGAGTAGGCCGGCCGGTCGGACCACCGTGAGGTGTTGTGCTTCCTGGGCCAGGAGGGCCAGTCCGGTTGCCCGGGCTCGGATGTGTCGGATGGATCGTCGTGCGACCACGTGTTGTTGTTCTGCCTGGACCCGGGCTCTGAGTCTTGGTCGGCTGGCTGGAGAGAGTAGGCCGGCCGGTCGGACCACCGTGAGGTGTTGTCCCTCCTGGGCCAGGAAATCCAGTTCCCGGACTCGGATGTGTCGGATGGATTGTCGTGCGACCAGGGGGTGTTGTTCTTCCCGGGCCCGGGCTCTGAGTCTTGGTCGGCTGGCTGGAGAGAGTAGGCCGGCCGGTCGGACCACCGTGAGGTGTTGTGCTTCCTGGGCCAGGAGGGCCAGTCCGGTTGCCCGGGCTCGGATGTGTCGGATGGATCGTCGTGCGACCACGTGTTGTTGTTCTGCCTGGACCCGGGCTCTGAGTCTTGGTCGGCTGGCTGGAGAGAGTAGGCCGGCCGGTCGGACCACCGTGAGGTGTTGTCCCTCCTGGGCCAGGAAATCCAGTTCCCGGACTCGGATGTGTCGGATGGATTGTCGTGCGACCAGGGGGTGTTGTTCTTCCCGGGCCCGGGCTCTGAGTCTTGGTCGGCTGGCTGGAGAGAGTAGGCCGGCCGGTCGGACCACCGTGAGGTGTTGTGCTTCCTGGGCCAGGAGGGCCAGTCCGGTTGCCCGGGCTCGGATGTGTCGGATGGATCGTCGTGCGACCACGTGTTGTTGTTCTGCCTGGACCCGGGCTCTGAGTCTTGGTCGGCTGGCTGGAGAGAGTAGGCCGGCCGGTCGGACCACCGTGAGGTGTTGTCCCTCCTGGGCCAGGAAATCCAGTTCCCGGACTCGGATGTGTCGGATGGATTGTCGTGCGACCAGGGGGTGTTGTTCTTCCCGGGCCCGGGCTCTGAGTCTTGGTCGGCTGGCTGGAGAGAGTAGGCCGGCCGGTCGGACCACCGTGAGGTGTTGTGCTTCCTGGGCCAGGAGGGCCAGTCCGGTTGCCCGGGCTCGGATGTGTCGGATGGATCGTCGTGCGACCACGTGTTGTTGTTCTGCCTGGACCCGGGCTCTGAGTCTTGGTCGGCTGGCTGGAGAGAGTAGGCCGGCCGGTCGGACCACCGTGAGGTGTTGTCCCTCCTGGGCCAGGAAATCCAGTTCCCGGACTCGGATGTGTCGGATGGATTGTCGTGCGACCACGGGGTGTTGTTCTTCCCGGCCCCGGGCGCCGGGTACTGGTCGGCTGGCTAGAGTGTGTAGGCCGGCCGGTTGGACCACCACCAGGTGTTGTCCTTCCTGGACCAGGACCTTTAGTTTGAGTAGTTGTGCGCCCTCCACGAGGTGTCCGGCTCGTGCTCGCTCTTGAGCCGTGTGGCGTACTCGATAGTCCTGCAGAACGTGGTGTTCAGCTGTTATGACAACTAGAATCGCTCCAAGTTGTGTCATATTTTGCCTATTATAGAAAGAATGGCCTGAACTGGCCAATAGCTCTTACCTGTGGTAGACCTTTGTGGCGGACCAGTCGGCCCACTGGCATTGGGCGTTGTACCTCGTCTTGTCCTCGTAGTGCTCCTGGTGGTGCTCTTGCGTGTTACTTTGGAAGAAAATGTAAGTAAAAATTTTTATTAGTATGGCGTTAAGAAGGTGGCTTTCGTCACTTCACTTCTATAATAATGTCAGCTGTCAGGTTCTATCTTTTTGTCAATGCTGGTTGCTGTCCAGTCCCTACAACGAACCCTCCATTTCGAAGTGACTAAATATATAAGCATGCATTTCAATCTCTGTTTCAAAAAGGATGGCTCCCACTTCATAAGGTGCTGGCAATAAGAGCACCAGCTGGATCTTGTGGTCAGTTCTATCTTTGCGACATAGTGTAGCAGGTCGCTTTGATACTGTTTGTAAGTGGAATAAATATAGTTGCAATAACTTTCAATTTTTACGCGTTTTACACGTCGACCGCCACTAAGAGCTCAGGCTGGCTAATAGCCCACTGGCACCTGTATTAAAAGAGTGCTGATTACTATCACCAAGATATGTAGCGTGAGCTAAGTGTAAAACCTACAACTAATAGGTGAACCGTATGAAGTCCAGTGAGAAGTCTAAGTAATGCATTCAGAGAGGGATGGTCAAGCGTTTGCTCACCGCTGCTTGAAGTAAACAATGAAAAGTTGTAAAGGGACTAATGCTTTAAGAAGGTCAACTATTGTTACTATCTAGAGAGATATCGGAACTTTTTTCTAAGCCGCCTCTGTTTTAAGCTCTTACTGTTGCAAACTAATAGACTGCTGCAGTGTGAGGCAGTCATGCCATCAGCGTTTGAGAGAAAACTGTTCTAAGCAATGGTACATATGCGAATGGAAATATTTCCAGCGGTTACACATAGCCGAGAATAAATAGGTAGACATAAAAAATAAAATCGGTAAAAGTCAAACATTGCATAGTCCTGTAACCAATAATGCGCGTTGAAATATTTCTTCCGTACGAATCTGGAAACGTTATCTATTTTCCAGCCTAGAGTGTAGGTGGAGCAGTAAACGTGAAAAGGGTAAGCGGTATACTTGACCTAGTGATGGTTACGCACGGTTAGAGAGGTTCATGACCGCTTAGCATTTGTGTCCTATTGTCGATCGCCATTATGTTGCTGCCTGGTGCAAGAGTATCCTTTCTTTTATCTGCTTATTTGCAGTTTGATCGCGTGCAGTGTATTTTCAACTGATGCGTTCTACTCCTGCTAGAGAAGCCTGATTGCTTTCACTCCTATGTTTTTTGCCGACGGTTTCCAACCACCTCGAGTGAAGCGAACGCTTCTCCTGACTTTCTATTTCTTGGGCGTGTGGGAGTGGTCACAGAGAACTTCAGTCTTGCGGAAAAATCAGTTCGTTATCTTTAACGTTAGTTCTTCCAGAAAGCGGGAATAATCGTATTCAGTCGAATACTCAATATTTGGGAGCCTAAGGAGATCCTGTCATAACTCCGGTCACAAGGGCGGAAATTTGGGCGAGTAGATATCGATGATCCATAAGAAAAGAAGCGCGAAAACAAAACGACGGACAAAGACAGAACAGACACGCTCTTCGTGTGTGTTCTGCCTTCGCCTGCCGTCTTGTTTTCGCATTCGTTTTCTCATGGATCCTGTAACAAATTCCTTACTGTTGAAAACACTTGCCAGGGTAGCAAAGCTGCAATGCTGCGTTCACTCCCCCGGCAGCCTTTCACGCGCATGCACACGCACCTCCAGGGGCAAATGTTAAAACGCTGTCTTATAGACGAAACTACGAAAACATAACTACATCTATACGGTGTAGTCCAGGCTACCCTGCACTCCCAATCTACTACGATTAAGATTGCGCTGGGGAGAGCGGAAAACGGACAAATTACCCCCCGACAGAATATCTCTCCCGAATCAATACCGCACACTGGCACACACTTGCCTTTGCGCGCGCCAGGCGGCGGTTGCTTGTCTTGGTATCGTATCCCCAGCAATATCGGCTGGGTACGGCCGACAATCGAGTGTGCCCCTTTGCAGGCTTGTGTCATCAAATACAATCACGCATGTATAATTACGATGATTCCCCATCACGGAAGAGCAGACTTTTAATGCTGCACCACTTGTAGTGGCCATTTCAAGCATTTAATGGTTTTGTATTTGTTCGTTTTTGTTGATGCGATGCCTGCGTTGGGGCAGGCTGCCCACCTGCCAACTGGGCCGTGGGCAACCTTCGCAGCGTTGTGTGTGTGTATGTATATATATATATATATATATATATATAGCACAATAAGGTAAACGTACTTGGTTGCTAGTTTAAAATAAGATGCGAAATTGAGAAACGCTTCGTTTATTGGGAGTCGACGTTTCGGACAGAGCCTGTCCTTTTTTATATTATATATATAAATATATATATATATATATATATATATATATATATATATATATATATATATATATATGTGTGTGTGTATGGTGTATGGGAGGCCTTGGATGACGAGGCGGGCAGTGCACGCTGCGATAGGGCGAATGGGGTCAGCGCTGGCGGTGCGAAGCGAAAGGTCAGAAAGCGGCGTCATCACTTTTTTTAATTTGCGGCACAAGTTACGACTAATGATGGACACGGCAGCACCAGTGTCAATAAGCGCGTCAACAGGAACACCTTCAACGATAACTTCAATAACGTTCATAGGGCTTGAGACGGTCGTTGACGGCGCAGTTCTTGCCTCCGGAACTGCGGCGCCTAGTTTTCCGCTTGAAGAGGTGGGGACCGGCGGCGCATAGGAGAGAGCGAACGGCGTCGAGGAGACGGTGACCGATGGCTTCGGTTGTAAGAGTCGGAGCGAGGCGGAGAGGGATTCGGAGGCGGCAGAGGAGAAGAGACAGGGACGGAGGGAAATGAAGCGTCGTACGTTGGCGAGCGCCCGTAGTCGTAAGGACCGGATCCTCGCGTGCGGCACCAGCGGGCCACATGACCAGCGAGACCGCAGGCATAGCATATGGGGCGGTTATCAGGGGTGCGCCACGGATTCACAGGGCGGGGACCGGTGCGAGGCAAAGTATGGTGAGTGCGTGGCAGTGCAGGGGCGAGCTGCTGCTGAGGGTAGACGTTGACAGGCGGCGCATAAGTTGGAAGAACCGGCTGAGGTCGTGGCCGGACGACTGCTTCTGCGTATGTCAACGGTGCAGTGACCAGAGTAGGTGAATTAGTGGGCGGCAGGACCTCAGCTACCTGCTCCTGGATTACACGCTGAATCGAAGGCGATAGTGATGGCGTTGTGGCGGGTTGGGAGGTATCCATCGATAACTGACGGGCGACCTCCTCTCGCACAAACTGCTTGATGTGCTGAAGAAGGGTCGACTGATCGTTAGCAGGACCGCCTACCGCTAAGCTCGAAAGGTTGTCGTCCGTGCAAATGACACGCCGGGTGGCATGACGCTGTTTTCGGAGCTCGTCGTAGCTCTGACACAAAGAGACGACGTCTGAGACGGTTTGAGGATCTTTAGACACGAGCATTTGAAATGCGTCGTCCTCAATCCCTTTCAGAATGTGCTTGATTTTGTCACCCTCGCTCATAGATGGATTGAGCCGTTTACACAAGTCAACAACGTCCTCGATGTAGCTGGTGAAATTCTCGCCATTTTGCTGGGCACGACTGCGCAGACGTTGTTCGGCGCGAAGTTTTCGGACAGCGGGGCGGCCGAAGACGTCAGTCAGGCTGGTTTTGAGAGCCGCCCAGGTAGTAAAATCCGCCTCGTGGTTGCGGAACCACAAGTTGGCGACGTCAGTCAAGTAGAAGATGACGTTCGTGAGCTTAACGACGTCATCCCATTTGTTGAAGGCGCTCACGCGTTCGTAAGAGGCCAGCCAATCTTCTACGTCGGTGTCGTCAGTGCCGCTGAAGACTGTCGGGTCGCGCTGACGGACGGCACCGGAACAGATGACAGCCTGGGCAGGTTGGACCGAGGTGTCGGACGTCGTGGTAGAGCCTGGTATCCTGGGCATCGTGGCGTAGTTCCACGGGGAGAACAAGGAGCACCTCCACCAAGTGTAATGTGGAAACTCGCACAGTTAGTGTGGTCGGGCACAGTCCTTGTCCCAGCAGTGCTGCTCAGCAGGCCGGCGTTCGCAAGCGCGCACCCGAGCTTCGTCAGCTTCGTCTTCTGTCTTCTTCTGTCATCTTCCTCTCCTTCGGCAGCGCTAGCCGCTGAGGCAGCAAACCCCAATGCTCTTTATTACAATATATATATATATATATATATATATATATATATATATATATAAGATGCGAAATTGAGAAACGCTTCGTTTATTGGGAGTCGACGTTTCGGACAGAGCCTGTCCTTTTTCAAGACTGAGGTTACATGGTTCTTGCTTCTCTTCTTAAAGGGTCTCCATCTGTACACGTGTTCGACACCTGAGCCAAAACAAGCCGACACTGCAGAAGGAAGAACGGCTCAGGGAAGAGAAAAAAAAGAAAAAATTAACAAAAAATACACAAACGGGGCAGGGGGTGGGGAGGGTAAATGTCGTCGCCCGCCACCCACGTATGCGGTCGCGGGGAGAAAAGAAAAAAAGGAAAAAAGGGGGAAAAAAAGGAAGAGCGGGAGGGGAATATGGACAGAGAACTGAGTCCTAACACAGCGGACAGCTAGCAAAGTGTATAGAGACAAACAGTGGCCGACGCACAGCATAGATTTGAGGTGCACTCAAATGTTGTCCACTTAAACGAGTAAACAAGATACAATGGCGCAAAAGGGCGGGGAAAAAAAAAGACTTCCGCCATGTGCAACTTCTTTGGCAGGATGAGTCAAGGCGGGCAGAGTGGAATTTAACGAGACACACGTGGAGTGTACCTGCACACACCCACACAGGCAACAAAAAAAGGAAAAGAAAAGGCCGGAAACGGAGGCGACTTTGGGGAAGAATCGTCGCGTGGGGCCACTATGAATGGCGGGGGTGCTTAAGTTCTTTGACGGCGCCGCTCTCGTCAAGATGGTCGAACGGGGGAAGGTAAGAACGCTGTGGGCGATGAGGCCATCGGTGTAAGCGTATGGGAGAAAGCTTGCGAGGCCTGTCAGGCCGGAAATCCAAGGTCAGTACTGGATTTGAGGGGGCGTATTGAAGACAAAGCGCCCAGGTTCTCATTAATGCCTTGGGCAATTTTTCCAAACTTATAAATAAAGTACGACTCGCGTTGCTCCCGCTCCCGGGTGTTGTTGAACCCACCCTGTAAGACTGTTAATTTAAGTGCTTCAAATGGGTGTTTTTTGTCATTAATGTGTTTTGACAAGGGGAGGTTAGGTAGAGATAGGGCATGAGCGCGGTGGTTATTAAAGCGAAATCGTAGAGGGTTAACCGTCTGCCCAATGTACTGCATACTGCACACACCACATTCTAGGAGGTAGATAACGTTGGAGGAGTCACAATTAAAGTCGCCATTGATTTTCCATTTAAGGCCTGAGGCTGTGCTTATCGCACAGCTGGTTGTTTGCATATGTTTGCAGACGTGGCATCTACTTTTGGCGCAGGGTCGGCAACCCAACCCAAGGTGGTTATGTGTTTTTGAGTGTACGAGAATGTTTTGAATGTTTTTCGGTCGCCTGTAGACTACGTGAGGGGGAGTAGTGAAAATTTTTGCGAGGCGCTCGCTTTGTTCGAGAATGTTGAAATGTTTTTTAAGGATTTTGTTTACGTTGGGGGGATTACCTGTGTAGGTGAGTACCAAGTTTGCCCGGTGATCTGTTTCTTCGCTGCGTCGACGTCCATCTAGTATTTCCTCTCGGTTGAGTTTAGATGCCCTTTCAATTGCATCGTCGACAATGGCGGGGGGATATCTTTGCTTGGTGAGGACCTCTCGCATGCGATTGGAATTTCTCTCGAAGTCTTGATCTTGTGAACAGATTCTTTTAAATCGGTGTGCCTGAGAGTATGGAATACTTGTTTTGGAGTGGCGAGGGTGACAACTTTGAAAGTGTAAGTATTGTTGACGGTCCGTCGGTTTTCTATATACGCTGGTGTTAAGTGAGCCTTCCGTTACCGAAATCTCGACATCTAGGAAGTTAATTGAGGTGTGGGAGTACGCGTGAGTGAATGATATGTTGGGGTGGACAAGGTTGAATTGTTCAATAAAATGTAGGAGTTCTTGCTCTGTGTCAGTCCAAATTAGAAAAATGTCATCCAAATAGCGTTTGTATAGGATGGGCTTGATGAGAGAATCTTGCAAGAATTTAGATTCAATACTATGCATGAAGATGTTGGCGTAGGCGGGGGCCATCCTTGTACCCATGGCTGTGCCATTAATTTGTAAGTAGTGTTGATTGTTGAATTCAAAGTTGTTGTATTCGAGTACGATTTTCGCAAGTATTTCTAGAACACGTGTGGCAGGAGACTCCTCTTTTCTATCTTGTCTGTACGCTTCGGTCAGAGATCTGATGCCATCGGAATGAGGAATATTAGTGTAGAGTGAGATTACATCTAATGTTACCAGAAAGGCACCTTCCGGAAGTTTAAGGCCCTCTATTTCGCGAAGGAAATGGTTTGTGTCTCGTATGTAGGATGGGTGTGTTGTTGGAATATGCCTGATTAGTGTGTCAATGTAACTGGAAATTGGTTCTGTAATCGTGCCAATGCCAGATACTATAGGGCGGCCAGGATTATCCTTTTTGTGGATTTTCGGTAGTAAGTAAAATCGACCTGGCGACGGGTGTGGTGCGAGGAGGGCTTTAGATAACCTTAGGGTTATGTCCCCTTTTTGCGCAAGCTGATCCAGAGTCTCTGCTATATATTGTTGGTGTTGTGGAGTTGGGTCTTTTTCAAGAAGCTGGTAGAAGCAAGTGTTAGAGAGTTGTCTCAAGCCTTCCTCAATGTATGCTTCACTATCCATTACTACTATACCGCCTCCTTTATCTGCTGGCTTTATGGTTATATCTGTCCGTCTGCTGAGAGCCTTCAATGCATCCCGTTCTTTTTTGGACAGGTTCGGTCTCCCTGGAGTGTGGCTTTTGTAAGCGTGAATTATGTCGTTCTGGACCGCATTAATATACATATCCAAGTGTTTGTCTCTTCCCATGGTAGGAGTCCAGTGTTGGTTTGTAACGCAGAATTCTCTGCTGTCTGCACTAAGTTGGGGCCTGTCACAAAAGTATTCTTTCAGTCGCAACATTCGTGCAAAATTGTCCAAATCTTTTAAAACTGAGAATTCATTGTATTTACTTGTGGTGGGGCAGAACGTAAGACCTCGAGAAAGAACTGATTTCTCGTCAATTGTTAGGGCGCTGGATGATAGATTAATAATGCTATCCTGGAAACCGGACCCAGAGCTTGTAGCAACGGGTTTATCATTAGTGGCTGCTCCCGTTCCAGAGCGTTCTGCTTGTGTTGTCGGTATTAATGTCGTTTGTGTCGTTGCGTTGAATTTGTTGTTGGGGCTTGCCGTAACAATGGGGTGATTATTAGTAGCTACCTCCGTTTCGGATTCTTCGCGTTCAGCTGGGTTTGTCCACGCGAGGTGTGGAATCCCGTCCCTAATGAATTTTTTGCGTTTTATCTCGCGTACCTCGCGGGTTCTCTTTTCCTCAAAGAGCGTAAGTTCGGTGGCCTCAGGCGCGGTTAGGGGAATGTGTTGACGAGCACGACTCTCTTCTTTTTTCAGAGCCCCCAAGACCCTCTCAAAATGGCCAATCGTAACTCCAAGCAAATCCAAAGAGGCAGATTCTAGTACACGATTCCAATTATCCTTTTCCTCATCACACAGGTTACCCATTGATGGTGTTAGTGAAATTTGTAAACCTTTTGGTGCGATTTTGGATTGCATATAGATCTTTAGGCTATGGATATGGAGTTCGTGCCTTATTCGTTTATCCACGATTTTTCTCAACTTTAAAAATTTGGAATTATTTGAGGGGGGCTGTCGGTAGGGTGAGAAAGAGAGAGTCGGCGTACTCACGCGGCCTGATTGTCAGTGTTGACGAACGCGTTGTGCTGAACCACATCGCTTTCGGAGATCGTAGCGAGACAGAGGGGTGCTTCGGATTTCCGGTCTCGAGCTGGTGTCGGCACCCATGTGGCCTTCCACAGTGGAAGGCGTTTGTCGCTGTGCCTGGTCTGGATGGCCTGAGGCTGTGCCGGGACTTGCTGGAGTCTTCGAGCTGTTTTCGGTGGGTTTCTGTGCTCCCGAAGCACAGCACAGAAACCCACCGAAAACAGCTCGAAGACTCCAGCAAGTCCCGGCGCAGCCTCAGGCCATCCAGACCAGGCACAGCGACAAACGCCTTCCACTGTGGAAGGCCACATGGGTGCCGACACCAGCTCGAGACCGGAAATCCGAAGCACCCCTCTGTCTCGCTACGATCTCCGAAAGCGATGTGGTTCAGCACAACGCGTTCGTCAACACTGACAATCAGGCCGCGTGAGTACGCCGACTCTCTCTTTCTCACCCTACCGACAGCCCCCCTCAAATAATTCCAAATTTTTAAAGTTGAGAAAAATCGTGGATAAACGAATAAGGCACGAACTCCATATCCATAGCCTAAAGATCTATATGCAATCCAAAATCGCACCAAAAGGTTTACAAATTTCACTAACACCATCAATGGGTAACCTGTGTGATGAGGAAAAGGATAATTGGAATCGTGTACTAGAATCTGCCTCTTTGGATTTGCTTGGAGTTACGATTGGCCATTTTGAGAGGGTCTTGGGGGCTCTGAAAAAAGAAGAGAGTCGTGCTCGTCAACACATTCCCCTAACCGCGCCTGAGGCCACCGAACTTACGCTCTTTGAGGAAAAGAGAACCCGCGAGGTACGCGAGATAAAACGCAAAAAATTCATTAGGGACGGGATTCCACACCTCGCGTGGACAAACCCAGCTGAACGCGAAGAATCCGAAACGGAGGTAGCTACTAATAATCACCCCATTGTTACGGCAAGCCCCAACAACAAATTCAACGCAACGACACAAACGACATTAATACCGACAACACAAGCAGAACGCTCTGGAACGGGAGCAGCCACTAATGATAAACCCGTTGCTACAAGCTCTGGGTCCGGTTTCCAGGATAGCATTATTAATCTATCATCCAGCGCCCTAACAATTGACGAGAAATCAGTTCTTTCTCGAGGTCTTACGTTCTGCCCCACCACAAGTAAATACAATGAATTCTCAGTTTTAAAAGATTTGGACAATTTTGCACGAATGTTGCGACTGAAAGAATACTTTTGTGACAGGCCCCAACTTAGTGCAGACAGCAGAGAATTCTGCGTTACAAACCAACACTGGACTCCTACCATGGGAAGAGACAAACACTTGGATATGTATATTAATGCGGTCCAGAACGACATAATTCACGCTTACAAAAGCCACACTCCAGGGAGACCGAACCTGTCCAAAAAAGAACGGGATGCATTGAAGGCTCTCAGCAGACGGACAGATATAACCATAAAGCCAGCAGATAAAGGAGGCGGTATAGTAGTAATGGATAGTGAAGCATACATTGAGGAAGGCTTGAGACAACTCTCTAACACTTGCTTCTACCAGCTTCTTGAAAAAGACCCAACTCCACAACACCAACAATATATAGCAGAGACTCTGGATCAGCTTGCGCAAAAAGGGGACATAACCCTAAGGTTATCTAAAGCCCTCCTCGCACCACACCCGTCGCCAGGTCGATTTTACTTACTACCGAAAATCCACAAAAAGGATAATCCTGGCCGCCCTATAGTATCTGGCATTGGCACGATTACAGAACCAATTTCCAGTTACATTGACACACTAATCAGGCATATTCCAACAACACACCCATCCTACATACGAGACACAAACCATTTCCTTCGCGAAATAGAGGGCCTTAAACTTCCGGAAGGTGCCTTTCTGGTAACATTAGATGTAATCTCACTCTACACTAATATTCCTCATTCCGATGGCATCAGATCTCTGACCGAAGCGTACAGACAAGATAGAAAAGAGGAGTCTCCTGCCACACGTGTTCTAGAAATACTTGCGAAAATCGTACTCGAATACAACAACTTTGAATTCAACAATCAACACTACTTACAAATTAATGGCACAGCCATGGGTACAAGGATGGCCCCCGCCTACGCCAACATCTTCATGCATAGTATTGAATCTAAATTCTTGCAAGATTCTCTCATCAAGCCCATCCTATACAAACGCTATTTGGATGACATTTTTCTAATTTGGACTGACACAGAGCAAGAACTCCTACATTTTATTGAACAATTCAACCTTGTCCACCCCAACATATCATTCACTCACGCGTACTCCCACACCTCAATTAACTTCCTAGATGTCGAGATTTCGGTAACGGAAGGCTCACTTAACACCAGCGTATATAGAAAACCGACGGACCGTCAACAATACTTACACTTTCAAAGTTGTCACCCTCGCCACTCCAAAACAAGTATTCCATACTCTCAGGCACACCGATTTAAAAGAATCTGTTCACAAGATCAAGACTTCGAGAGAAATTCCAATCGCATGCGAGAGGTCCTCACCAAGCAAAGATATCCCCCCGCCATTGTCGACGATGCAATTGAAAGGGCATCTAAACTCAACCGAGAGGAAATACTAGATGGACGTCGACGCAGCGAAGAAACAGATCACCGGGCAAACTTGGTACTCACCTACACAGGTAATCCCCCCAACGTAAACAAAATCCTTAAAAAACATTTCAACATTCTCGAACAAAGCGAGCGCCTCGCAAAAATTTTCACTACTCCCCCTCACGTAGTCTACAGGCGACCGAAAAACATTCAAAACATTCTCGTACACTCAAAAACACATAACCACCTTGGGTTGGGTTGCCGACCCTGCGCCAAAAGTAGATGCCACGTCTGCAAACATATGCAAACAACCAGCTGTGCGATAAGCACAGCCTCAGGCCTTAAATGGAAAATCAATGGCGACTTTAATTGTGACTCCTCCAACGTTATCTACCTCCTAGAATGTGGTGTGTGCAGTATGCAGTACATTGGGCAGACGGTTAACCCTCTACGATTTCGCTTTAATAACCACCGCGCTCATGCCCTATCTCTACCTAACCTCCCCTTGTCAAAACACATTAATGACAAAAAACACCCATTTGAAGCACTTAAATTAACAGTCTTACAGGGTGGGTTCAACAACACCCGGGAGCGGGAGCAACGCGAGTCGTACTTTATTTATAAGTTTGGAAAAATTGCCCAAGGCATTAATGAGAACCTGGGCGCTTTGTCTTCAATACGCCCCCTCAAATCCAGTACTGACCTTGGATTTCCGGCCTGACAGGCCTCGCAAGCTTTCTCCCATACGCTTACACCGATGGCCTCATCGCCCACAGCGTTCTTACCTTCCCCCGTTCGACCATCTTGACGAGAGCGGCGCCGTCAAAGAACTTAAGCACCCCCGCCATTCATAGTGGCCCCACGCGACGATTCTTCCCCAAAGTCGCCTCCGTTTCCGGCCTTTTCTTTTCCTTTTTTTGTTGCCTGTGTGGGTGTGTGCAGGTACACTCCACGTGTGTCTCGTTAAATTCCACTCTGCCCGCCTTGACTCATCCTGCCAAAGAAGTTGCACATGGCGGAAGTCTTTTTTTTTCCCCGCCCTTTTGCGCCATTGTATCTTGTTTACTCGTTTAAGTGGACAACATTTGAGTGCACCTCAAATCTATGCTGTGCGTCGGCCACTGTTTGTCTCTATACACTTTGCTAGCTGTCCGCTGTGTTAGGACTCAGTTCTCTGTCCATATTCCCCTCCCGCTCTTCCTTTTTTTTCCCCCTTTTTTCCTTTTTTTCTTTTCTCCCCGCGACCGCATACGTGGGTGGCGGGCGACGACATTTACCCTCCCCACCCCCTGCCCCGTTTGTGTATTTTTTGTTAATTTTTTCTTTTTTTTCTCTTCCCTGAGCCGTTCTTCCTTCTGCAGTGTCGGCTTGTTTTGGCTCAGGTGTCGAACACGTGTACAGATGGAGAC
Source organism: Amblyomma mixtum (assembly GCF_055824585.1). Classification (NCBI taxonomy): domain Eukaryota; kingdom Metazoa; phylum Arthropoda; class Arachnida; order Ixodida; family Ixodidae; genus Amblyomma; species Amblyomma mixtum. The sequence continues at coordinate 64,129,647 of NC_143015.1, forward strand.
CCTTTAAGAAGAGAAGCAAGAACCATGTAACCTCAGTCTTGAAAAAGGACAGGCTCTGTCCGAAACGTCGACTCCCAATAAACGAAGCGTTTCTCAATTTCGCATCTTATTTTAAACTAGCAACCAAGTACGTTTACCTTACTGTGCTATATATATATATATATATATGTATATACACCCTGAGGAAGGACGGTCCTCCGTTCGAAACTGTCGGTATTAAATGAAGATAATTGCAAAGGTGTAACCCCCCCCCCTTTTTCTATATATATATATATATACAGGGTGTTTTTTTTAGAAGGTCCAAAATTTTTAAAAAAAGGTAAACTGCTTTAGATTTATTTTAGCACTGGGGCTATACTGGAGGCTACGGCGGGTGCCAGGCAAGAGGAAAACTGTTTTAATTAGTTCGCTGATTAACTAAGTATGTTAATTAACTTTTCCAATTTTTGTTTTAGGGGATATGTTGTATTCGCAGAATTGGAGATCGTCCTCTAAACAGTCCAACCAAGAAAAAACAATTTTAATTAAAAATTTTTCATGCACGTTACGAGGCGCGAAAAAGTCACCCTGGTAGGCAACTTCACACCGTAACGCAGCGGCGGGAGCGCCTCTGACGTAATTCACTCCGCCCTGCGCTTTGCGTCAAGCGTCCCGGACTGGCGGCCTGCGCTATCGCTGCTTATCTCGCTTCGCTCCGCGGCCTCATGGAATGCCGCGCTGGAACAAAAACGCATTGACACAAAGTGCAGGGCGGAGCGAGCGCTCACAGATGCTGTGTTACAGTGTGAAGCTGCGTACCAGGGAGACTTTTTCTCGCTTCGTTACGCGCGCAAAAAAATTTTTCATGAAAATCTTTTTTCTTGGCTGGACTGTTTGGAAGATTATCTCCAATTCTGCTAATACAACATATCCCCTAAAATAAAAATTATAAAAGTTAATTAACGTAATCAGTTAATCAGCGAACTAATTAAAGTAGTTTGCCTCTTTCCTTTGTGTCCGCCGTAGCCCTCAGTATAGCCCCAGGGTTAAAATAAATCTAAAGGAATTTACCTTTCTTTAAAAATTTTGGACCTTCTAAAAAGAACACCCTGTATATATATATATATATATATATATATATATATATATATATATATATATATATATATATATATATATATAAACTCGTATGACTCCGCGTACACTATAATGCACATTTGTCTTTTACGCAATTCTTGAAAAATTCATCACTCCCGCAGCGCAAGTGCCATTCGAAGTCAAAGAGTACTCAATATACTACCACGTGGCCAGCTCTTCAACTAGTGTGAAACAATAGGAGCGCTCTGAGCAGCCTTCCAAGTTGGTTGATTCGACTAAACCAGATTTCTGTTCCCAGCGCCCAAGCTGCTCCCAAGATTCTCGTGCTTTTTCACGCGATTTCTTGTCACTTTCATTTATATACAGATTCTTTCATGCATGTATTCAGCTAATTATACGCCATGAAACATTGTCGCACGTTTATGTAAGCTCAGAGGCCAGTAGCAGAGAGCATGGAGAAAACCCGTAAGTGAAGAAATACTTGGCCTACGGCTGCCAAATTTTGCGTGTACATTCATTGCACCACTGAGGCTTGATATATCTTTGTGGATTAACGCGGTCAAGCCGTACTTTTGGTTGGGTCTAACGAGGATATATATATATATATATATATATATATATATATATATATATAGGTTGCGAGAGCATGAAGTACTTGACTGCTTACAGGGTATATAGCGAAGTATATGCTTCGTTAAAGGAAACATATACGAAATAGCGCAAAATTTTCTTTCAGTTACATTCCGAAATTGCTTGTCCTTCATGATTACACGACTAAAATTAGTTTTATAGTTTGTATTCTTTCTTTACAGAGGCATGTGGTGTACACGTGCGAGAGCAATCATCGATAAGCGTCCTGAGGGGGAGCGGCTCAAGCCCTTGAACAAACATCAAGCATCGCATCGATGCTGCGGTATGTGCCGTAAATAATGGAGGATGACCACGCAAGCATCGGAATCGTCCGAGCAACCTGTTTACACACCAACAATGTTACGACGCAGATTTTCAATACATTATTGATTCAAATATGGAAGGCGTGAGATGCAGTCACGATACTGAGCATTGCCAATGCTCAGGGCCTGGCGTCTTGAGACGCCTTGCTTGTCTGTGGCTTGTCTGGGCCCACGAGGGCCCGCAATTCAGAGCCCCGTTTGTGCTACTGGGGTATGCATTTGTAATTATTGCATACAGGTCCACCTCGGGAATGGAATTTTTATTCCTTCAGCAACGTGGGCAGCAGTTATGGTGGCACCCAAAGATTCGCGTTTCTGCAAGGACGCAGCCTTTGGACGACTCCACAACTCCTGGAAAGGAGCGTTACAGGGCAAGCTTGCCATCGGAACCTGAAGTCAGAAGCCTCGACAGTGGGCAGGCAGCCAATGACCCCTGAAAAGCTACAAGCCATTGGCCGTAAGTTGCATGTCACAGTGCTCAATGCATTATGTTGTGTGTCAGTGCCCAATTAAATGATAAGGTGGGGGCATTATGTTCTACCAATCATATTTTCTTTTCTGCAGGTGCTTTTCACTACTTCATTGGCCAGCGCCCTGTAGAGACCCCAGCGCCGGTAGATCGTCGCAAAGAGTTAAATTATTACCTATGTGAGCTGGTTCAAGACATGCGAAAAAAATAAACATCTTTTGGAGTTTTTGATGCATTATAATACTCACCAAGCTATCAATACTTGGTAAAAGCTGGGAGAAAATAACACAATTGCACATCGACTGCAATACGAGCCGCTGATAATCGCAGATTACCAGTTTCTGAGGCTCTGTATATTGCAGCATTTGGCACGTACACTTATGGCCCCGGTTTTTGGGCAGATTTAGTCCAAGTGGAATATATTTGAAGCATTTTATTCCTGCCTTTGTCCTGTGATACAGGGCCCTCCTGTATAATACGGGCCTAGCCTGTAGAATACAGGACTGTCCTGTAATCCGGTATGAATTTTAAACCGGAACCGCATACCGGATTATTGTACAGGATTTGCGATACCGGATTACCGGAGTATCCTGTACAAAACAGGAGAGTCCTGTATTATACAGGACTGTCCTGTTTCATACAGGATATTCCGGTAATCCGGTATCGCAAATCCTGTACAATAACCCGGTATGCGGTTCCGGTATAAAATTCATACCGGATTTTTCAGTAGGGAAACCAAGGAACACAGGGTATTTTTTTAATTTAGTTTATTTTGTGGTGTTGATAAATTTAGAATAGTACTGAATATATCATCGCTTAAAGTTAATTGATTAGAAAAGCAGAAGAAAAAACAACCACATGCCGCCGGTGGAATCCGAACCCACGAGGATATATATATATATATAAATTGGTTGCGAGAGCATGAAGTACTTGACTGCTTACAGGTAGCTCAGAGGTAGCTCAGAGGTCGCTGTAGGTCACAGGTAGAGCACCGGACGCGTAATTCGGAGGTCGTGGGTTCGGATCGCACCGGCGACATGTGGTTTTTTCTTCTGCTTTTCTAATCAATTAACTTTAAGCGACGACATATTCAGTACTATTCTAAATTTATCAACACCACAAAATAAATAAACTAAATAAAAAATCCCGTGTGTTCCTTGGTTTCTCTGGCTGTTGGCTTCTCTTAAAAAAAATGTTTAACGAGCCCCTCATTCCCCTTCACTTATCTGCTTAATTGCTTAGCGAGGGCCTCGGTTCTGGCAGCCTTCACGCCATAGGAAGCATAAGAGGGTTCTCACACAGCGTCCACCCTCGCCGTTCGATGACGTTCTAAGTCACACTGGCGGTAATTCATGACGTGCTACGTACGCCGCATACGAACGTGGGTGGTGCTGATGAACACTCTCAAGGTTAGGTTATTTGTAAACATAAATACCCCCGAAAGCAGAAGATTTGACAGCCGTCGCCGTAGCTCAGAGGTAGAGCACCGGACGCGTAATTCGGAGGTCATGGGTTCGGATCCCACCGGCGGCATGTGGTTGTTTTTTCTTCTGCTTTTCTAATCAATTAACTTTAAGCGATGACTTATTCAGTACTATTCTAAATTCATCAACACCACAAAATAAATAAACTAATTTTAAAAAATCCCCTTTGTTCCTTGATTTCTCTGGCTGTTGGCTTCTCTTAAAAAAATGTATAACGAGCCCCTCATACCCCTTCACTTATCTGCTATATATATATACATACCTGGCCACCAGCCCACCTGATTGCGGAAAACTGACTGCAGTGGAGGTTGGCAGCTAATTTCATGATTGTTCGCTCGGGAAGAGCAATGTGGGTCGCACAAGGCCCCCCAGTGACAGGAGCTGCCATCCCAGGGCAGTGGCGCATCGCTTTACTGCTGCGCCAGGATTGATAAGAGGAAGTCCAAGCGATCTATGATTACAGTGCAGAAAAGGAAGTTTCGAATATATGGAAATCAACAGATTATCGCGTCCGATCAGCTTTTATCCGTGAACAATGGTCTTGAACAACGAAACCGAAGTTCTAGCGGACCCTATTCGCGTTTGACGTAGCTACTCAAATACACTGACAATTTTTTTTCCTGCCCATGTTAAAGCGGAAAGAAGAAAATGAAAAGTCCAAGGCGACCGATGCGGTTCATGCCGTAGAGTATCCCTTACCGCAAGTTTTTCCCTAGCTTTGCCGAGTGGCATAATCCTGTCCATAAATCACTGCGTGGAACGCCATACCCCCAAGCCACTCTCAGCTCATTTCAGACTGCTTTTTCTGTCTCCCCGCCAGTCGCCTCCAACGAACACCCTCTCTAACCCTCTTTTCATTCTTCCCTGGCCACTACATATCCCTCTGTCCTCTCCACCTCCTTTCCATCTTTTTCTCGCCTTTGCCCTCTCCATCAGGCCTCCGCCGCTACTCACCTACAACCAATACTGCAAACGCGTACTTGCCGCGTCACATCGTATGATTGCGCACTTTTTTTTTGCTGAATGGTCTAGATCGAAACGTTCTTGGAAAATAATTTTGGATATTGGAAAATTGGAAGGTACTGGTGCGGAAATATTGAAGGTAATGGTCCATTCTTACGACGTCAAGCAAGATCTTTCTTTCAAAGTTTTGCCATATCTTGCATCGAGCAGTTGAGACTATCATAGAAACCTATGGTGTTTCTTTTTAGAATAGCGAAAACGTTAACAGCGAAAAAATACAAACCTGACGACGGGAGATGTGAGGATATACACTGATAATTATAGGACCATCTTAAAATCTATGAAGCAATTGCATTTACGAAACTCTTTCCAGTTCGAAAATGCTTTTGTTCAGCATTGCTGGGTATGACTTAGGTAGATGCATCAATGTTAGTAGGTGCACGCTTCATATTACGCTCGGCTTGAATTTTGCAACAGTGGCATTTAATTGCATAACGCGTTTTGGCAGCAGCGGCAGCGCAGAACGGACGCAACTGAGCTTTGCTCTCAATTTTGCAGAACGTACTCCTGTGCAAGGAACCCTTCCGCCTCAACTGGAGAAAATCTGAACCACCATTCTCTCGACTGCAACTGTTGTGCCAATCCGCTCCTGTCTCCAGCAGTTACAAGTGAAGGCCAAATTGGGAGCGACATCACCTTCTTACAAGCGACGTCACCGCCAACTGATAATCAACGAGGGGCATAGCCCGTCGTTTGGCAGCAGCGGCAGCGCAGTACGGACCCAACTGAGCTTTGCTCTCAATTTTGCAGGTTGGTGGCTTTTTTTGCCTTTAAGTACCTTGCTCTCTGCCGCTGCTGCCACAAGTTGTCCCTATGTTAAACAGTGTCTGTTCTAGATAGCCATGTCCCAGTTGCGTTGTTGTTCGTGCAGACGAGAATTTGACGAGGATGACATTCAACTCGGATGCTGTGAGCGCAAATTTCTCTTTCATTTGGATGAATGCTCCAATGTAACTGAAGAAACATACAACGCGAAAAAAAGCTAAAGAAGGCATGGAAATGGAAATATTGCACTTGTAAAGGTGATAAGGCTAAAAATGAGACCTCAGAGTTAGCTGCTGAAGGACAAAAAATTGAAAAAACCATAGCGGAACACCTAATCTCACTGGAACGAAAAATGGATGCAATCCTAGCATTGCCTAGCAAAGTAGCAGGCTTGGAAAGTTCAGTGCAGATGCTGTCAGATAAGTTTGACGAATTCCAGACAAGGCTACTTACTCAAGAAAATTTGACAAAAGATCTGACGAAAAGAGTGAATGAACTCGAGAAAGAGTGCCCTAGTAAAGACTTGACTGAAATCAAACAAGACCTAGATAATCTCGAATTCCGCAGCCGGCGCCTAAACCTTGAAATACATGGCATCCCCGCTAGCGAAAACGAAGATCTTTTGAAGAAAGTGAACGAAGTAGCACTGAAACTTAAAGTGCCGCCGGTGACCCGAAACGACATCACAAAGGTACACAGGCTACGTGCGAAAGCAGGCAAGACGCCCGGCGTAATTGTCCGGTTTCAGTCCCAAGAAATACGTGATAACTGGCTGTCAAACAAGGAGTTGAATGACGTAACTGATAACACATATATCTGCGAGAACATGACCAGACACTCCCGCAACCTCCTTACCACAGAAAAGGAATGGGCAGCCGTTTCAGGCTATAAATTTGTATGGCACGTCAACGGCAAAGTCCTAGTGAGGCGCGCAAGCGGTGAAAGCGCGATTGTTATCCGCGAGAAGGAAGACCTGGACCGCCTCACATGATGTAATAGCTAGATGCAGTGCAATCCTTGGCTATTATAATTTGAAATGTTGTTTTCAGTTTCTGAATTTTCTCAAGTTGTTCCGCAGTTAAATAAGAACTGTAAACTGTCGGCGTTTCACCTAAATGCGAGAAGTTTACGTAACAAGTTTGATGAAATTCAGATACTCCTGTCTGCCATGAATCATTCTTTTGATTTTATTTGTTTCACCGAAATATGGCTCTCATCCGAGGAGGAATATCTGCCACTTGATGGATAAGACTGTGTCTTAGCATCTCGTTCAGAAAAACGGGGTGGTGGTGTGTGTATATATGTCCGCTCTGATTTGCAGTATAAAATAGTTTCTGAATTTAAGGTAATAGATGAGAGTCATGAATGTATAGCCATAGAATGCTCAGATATATTGTTTTCTGTTGTATACAGACCCCTATGTGCTTATTTCAAAGATTTTTTATCCTTTACAGAAAGGTTGCTAGAAAAAGGCTCTCAACTAAATCTTCAAATTGTTATGGTTGTTGATTTCAACATCAATGTATCCGCTGACAACCCAATGTACAAAAATTTCAAATAAATTTTAGACGCATATATGTGCTGCAATGTAATCAGTGTACCAACAAGAGTAACATTGACCAAGGAAACGACACTTGACCTCTGTATCACGAGTTTTGATTTTGAGGATGTCAAAGCGGGTGCTTTAAAATCAGATATAAGTGACCATTTCCCAATATTTTGTTTTCTACCTGGGAATCCACCAACTCGATCAAATGAAGAGCTCTTGCAAAGAATATACTCTGAGCGGAACGTGGAAAAGTTTGTACACCTTGTGTCAAATTTTGATTGGAATGACGTATTAGTTGAAACTGAATCCAATAAGTCTTACAATGTGTTCATATCATCATTTATGTCCCTTTACGAGCAGTGTTCCCCCTCAAGCTTAAAAAAAGCGCAGGAAACTGCGGAAACCATGGATAACTATGGAACTGTACGAGAGGATGAAATCTCGTGACAACCTCTTCCAAAGATTTTTAAACACTAGAGATGCAAATGATCTCCGTGATTATAAAAAAGCACGCAATAAACTGAATAAGGACATGAAGAAAGCTAAATCTGAGTACTATATAAACAAATTCCTTAGTACTGCCAGCAATTCCAGACTTATGTGGGAGACATTTAGAGAATTAGTAAATAATAAACCAAGCACCAAGAAGATTAATTTTCATAAGCTTGGTGCCTCTGAAAAGGAGATCTCAAACTTGTTCAACAAACATTTTCTCACAGTAGGTTCCTCTTCTGATGTCCCCCTTGCCATACCCTGTGAACATTATATTGTCGCGAGTGGAAGAAAAAGACGAGTAGCGATTGCGGCGCGCCGACGACGACGTGGCTGCTGGTGGACCTGCCTGTTTTGTTCTGTGCTCTCTGTCTTCACCCGTTCTCGCCGCCGGCCTGTACGTCAAGCCGTGACATTTGGTGGAGGTGCTGGGTAACGCATCTCATGCAGCGCACCCCGCCTCGTAGTTCGAGCCCCGTCCTAAGTCCTGGCCGTCGAGTTTTCTTGGAGGAGCCCTCGGCAGAAACTGAGACTCGCGCTAGCCGACGTCAGCAAGGCCAAGCGCCGGAATTCGGACTCTTGCCCGAGGGATCGCGGACATCTAGGACAGCCAACGTCACCATGGCGTCCCAGTCACAACAAACCGACCCCGCGATTGCGTCGAGGATCGTCTACGTGCCTGTCACTCCAAGATCTGTCGTACCGTTCCGTGGCGATGGCCTCGACGATGTTGAAGACTGGGTCCAGCACTATGAAAGAGTAGCTCGACATAACGGGTGGACTCCCGACCAATGCCTGCAGAATCTGTACTTCTCCCTGGAAGCCACAGCAAAGTATTGGTTTGAGAACCATGAGGCTTCTTTAACATCATGGGAGACATGCAAGAGCGAACTGGTACACACGTTCGCGAACCAACACCGGCGACAGCAAGCAGAAGATCTGCTCCACGCTCGCATCCAGAGACCCACCGAAATCGTCAGTAGCTTCGTCGAAGACGTGCTGCGTCTGAGTGCCCGCGCCGACCCGCGGGCTACTGAGGAGAAAAAGGCACGGACGTTGATGAGGGGTGTCCGGAATGACATCTTTGGAGGCCTCATACGCAATCGTCCGACCACAGTAGCCGGATTTGTCGCCGAAGCTACAAATATCGAGCACGCATTGGCGACAAGAACCAGTCACTTTCAGAGACTGAGCGCCCTTCCTGCCGTCTCAAGTCTTGCCTCGTCTGGTCTGGGCGGAATTGGTCTAGCCGATGTTCGAGAAATAATTCGCGACGTCATCCGCGAGGAGCTGAAAAAGCTCTTCCCTTCTCCTGAGCAGCCCGCCTCTGTCTCCATCGCGTCGGCCGTTCGCGAGGAACTGCGACACACGCTGGCGCCAGAAGACGTCCCAATTGTAGCTGCAGCCGACCCACCAACTCTGAGCTACGCCGCCGCAGTTCGTCGTCCGCCTCCCGCCCATCGCCAAGTCCAGAGCGCTCCCGATTCTGGCCTTCAACGCCGCGAGTTCCTGCACCCGTCTGATGCCCGCCTGAGACCGCCGAGACGCAGGAAGACCGACATCTGGAGGACTGCGGAGCGGCGACCATTGTGTTTTCACTGCGGTGAGCCTGACCACATGTATCGCTCCTGTCCATACCGCGAGCTTGGCCTAAGGGGTTTTAACCTGGCTGATCCGTGCCCCCGCTACGGTGAACAGCCCCGCGACATACAAGACTACCTTCGACGTTCTCCATCACCGGTTATAGCTTCTCCTCGCACCTCCCGGTCGCCGCCACCTCGCCGCCCACCATCCCCTTTTCGCGGGTCTCGCCGTGAGAGCCTTTCGCCACTTCGGGAAAACTGAGTACGGCGACGCCTGGAGGTGGCGTTGCCGGAGTCGCACGAAGTAAAGAACCTCCGCCTACGTTGGAATGTCCCAACCCGACCGATGGCATCCTTGGAAGCGCGAATCGTTTTGTACCCTCTAGCAATGTGCACATTCTGATCGACGGACGCGACGTAACGGCGCTTGTGGACACCGTCGCCGATTACTCGGTCTTCAGCTGAAGTTTCTCTCGGCGTCTTCGCAAGGTTACCACCCAGTGGGACGGACCGCCCATACGTACCGCGGGAGGCCACATCGTAAACCCTGTTGGCAAGTGCACTGCCCGCGTCGAGATCCACGGTGAGACGTGCCCCGCCACATTCGTGATATTGGAGAATTGCTCTAAAGATGTTATTCTGGGAATGGATTTTCTCCTTGAATATGGCGCCGCAATCGCTACTCGTCTTTTTCTTCCACTCGCGACACTAGTGTCGCGAGTGGAAGAAAAAGACGAGTAGCGATTGCGGCGCGCCGACTGCGACGTTGGAAATGGACCAAGAAAATCCATTCCGACAGTGTGGAACGGAACAGGCGGTGGTTCGAGTGGTTGGAGAAGGCCAGCTGGTCGTATGGGCGGTATTTTGCGCCTTTGACACTCTCGACAAGTTCCTAAGTACGTCCGTCACTACATAAGAACTTGTCGAGAGTGTCAAAGGCGCAAAACACCGCCCATACGACCAGCTGGCCTTCTCCAACCACTCGAACCACCGCCTGTTCCGTTCCACACTGTCGGAATGGATTTTCTTGGTCCATTTCCAACGTCGCAGTCGGGCAACAGGTACGTTATCATAGCGACGGACTACCTAACACGATACGCGGAGTCCCGAGCACTTCCGTCGGCGACAGCTGTTGAGGCAGCCCAATTTTTTATTGAGTGCATTGTGCTCCGTCACGGTGCCCCTGCCGTTTTGATCACTGACCGGGGTGCCGCGTCTCTGGCCAAGCTCACACAGGAGATCCTCCGTCTCAGCTGCACCAGCCACCGCCGAACTACTGCGTACCATCCGCAAACGAATGGGCTGACGGAGCGGCTGAACAAGACCATGGCCGACATGATCGCCATGTACGTGGATGTCGCCCACCGCAGATGGGACGCGGTACTCCCCTACGTTACATTCGCTTATAATACCGCTGTCCAGGAGACGACAGGTATGTCTCCTTTCCAGCTGGTCCATGGAAGACAGGTCACCACGATGCTTGACGCTATGCTACCGCACGAGCCACCTGTCGACGTCGCCGATGATGCCCGACTAGTCTGCGAGCGCGCAGAAGAAGCTCGGCAACTCGCCAGACTCCGTACCCAACATCAACAACATGCCGACGCTCGTCGGTACAATCTCCGTCGACGCGACGTCCATTTTTACCCTGGAGACAAGGTCTGGGTGTGGACGCCGGTGCGCCGTCGAGGTCTCTCCGAAAAACGCATGAAGCGCTACTTCGGCCCGTGTACAGTTGTTCGCCGCCTCGGTGAACTTAATTACGAGGTGCTGCCCGAAGGAACCCGACCGTCATCACGTCGTTCACCCCGCCCTGAAATAGTGCACGTAGTGCGGCTTAAACCGTATTACGCGCGATGACCGCCTGGACCCGAAGTGATTTTACCACTCCCTTTTACACTGGCCAGCAGGAGTTGCTGGGCGCGCGTGTGGTTTTCCTTCGTGTGCTCTTGCTTCCGTGTTAGCATCGGGACGATGCTTCTTTATAGGGGGAGGTAGTGTCGCGAGTGGAAGAAAAAGACGAGTAGCGATTGCGGCGCGCCGACGACGACGTTGCTGCTGGTGGACCTGCCTGTTTTGTTCTGTGCTCTCTGTCTTCACCCGTTCTCGCCGCCGGCCTGTACGTCAAGCCGTGACAATACTGCCAATAACTGCTCCTCGACTCTTTTCTTGGCCCCAACAGACCAATATGAAGTGCAGGGAATAATTTTGTCCATGAAAGATAATTCAGCTTCGGGCCCCGACGACATAAAGCCAAAACCATTTTAAGCAGTGAGTGGTATTGCAGCAGTCCCATTAGCCCACATCTGTAACCTTATCATGACAACAGGCGAGTTTCCAAGCAAAATGAAGTTAGCGAGAATCACAGCCATTCATGAAGGAGGTTCTTTTGATGATTTAAATAACTACAGGACTATATCAATCCTCTCTGTCTTCTCTAAGATAGCAGAGCATATCATTAACAATAGGATAACCAGTCTTCTAAGTACACACACCATAATAACGAAGGAGCAGTATGGGTTCTGCAAAAATAGGTCGGTGGAAACAGTCCTTAGAATTAAAGAAGAAATTCTTGATAACATAGAAAAGAAACTGTTCACACTAGGTATCTTTTTAGACTTCCGAAAGGCGTTTGATTGCATACAGCATGAACTTGTTTTGCGTAAACTCCCCTATTACGGGATCCGAGGTGTAGCACTTGCTCTAATAAAGAGCTATTTAACTTCCAGATCACAATTCACAATAATAAATAAAGTCGAATCGGAGATGGAAACTATTCAATATGGAGTACCCCAGGGGTCTGTTATTGGACCTGTATTATTTCTGCTATACATTAATGATATTGTTAATATTCAAGGGCACAAAAAAATGGTTTTGTATGCAGACGATACAAACGTCTTTTTCTCAGGAAATAAAATACATGAAATATGCGCGGAAGCTAATAGTTGGCTTAGAAATTTAAATACATGGTTAAACTCAAATAGGATGCAACTGAATACGACAAAAACAAAATATTTATTGTTTAGGTCGAAAGGACCAACACATTTTCCACCCTTACCAATAGAATTTCAGGGAGTATCCATTCAACACACATCAACGATCCAATTCCTAGGAATTGTGTTCCATGAAAACCTGTCATGGACACCTCATGTCGACGCCTTAAGAGCAGATATAGCTAGAGCAGTTGGTTTACTAAATAAAATAAGATCATTTCTCCCGTCTGGGGTTAAACGTAAAATATATTATGCACTTGTCCACTCGCGTCTCATTTATTGCTCTCTGGTGTGGTCAACGACAACCGAGACAAATATGAAATACCTATTATCATTACAAAAACGAGCTATGCGGGCCATTGAAAACGTGCCCTACACGGAAAGCACTGCCCCATATTTTACCAGATATATCTTTCTTCAGATAAAGCAACTGATTAAACAAACTATCTCTGGAAGCGCTATGCCATACCGTGCAGATACACCGAAATTTCAAGAAAACTATCAAGCTAAACAGTCCCCGTATGAACTAAGACAGAGCGAAATAGTTAGGGCCAGATCACGTACAAACTATGGCTTACAGAGGTTATCGTCGCAAATACCACAACTCTTCAACAAATACCCTGACATATTAAACTTAATAAGTTCTGTTGTGTCTCCTGTTCAATTAAAAAAGCAAGTTAAAGCAATATTTTTATCTGAGCAGGAGGTGCATGGGTTAAACTCCTGAGCCAACTCTTGGTGCTATTACTCTGTATTATGTTGTATTATCATCGTGCACTATAGGTCATATTCCATTACTTATGCACACTGGATTGCATTTCAGATTATAAATTTTTGTTTGGTGAAACATTTTTGTAAACTTGATGCAGTACATGAGAAAATGTTTTTGTATTATTACAGTTCAAATAAGTTATTTTCCTTTTCTAACACGGTGTGTATCTGTATCTTTCTGTATTCTGTATTGATATGTTTTACTTTGGTCTGCTTATGATGTGTAATCATGTGTACACTTGTGCTGCTTGTGCTGTCAGGGGGGCATAGCCTAGTCAGGCCCCATCAGGGCCTTTTGCTATTGCCTCCTGAGCCAATTTGTACCAAATTGTCTCAAATAAAGAAAGAAAGAAAGAAAAGAAATACATTAGCGAGAGGTTGCTTTGTGCACTATGCAGCGATTTATATAGCTTAAAATCTTCTCAGCGTACGCGCCAATTTTTTCGAACGTTGCGACTTTTTCAGGTTATACAGCTGCTGCGTCGATTTGCCGGTTATGTCAACTTGCAGACGAGTACCGTTAGGCAGAGAGGAGACCGAGGTCTCTTTGTGGTTATTATAGAAGTAGAAACCTTAATCCGACTTCATCGCTGCTAGAAATTCGTTGTCCTTTCATTTTCACTCTTCCTTAGACATTACTTCTCAATTTCAGTTTTGCTTAATCATTCTTAGTCACTATCCATTTTACGAAGAGATTCCTGAAATTACATTTGGGGGGGGGGGGGGGGGGGGGGGGGGGGTTCTTCCCGGGACTGCCAGCTTCCTACCTCCCTCTCCTTGGCCCAACAAGTCGAAAGGTCGATTTCTTTATCGCCTCTTTAGACACGTCTAGCATACCATGTACCGCGTTCCCGTTACCGGTACCGGAGTACCGGTAGCCCGCGCGCAGCCAATGAGCTGCGCTAATCTCCTTGACGTCGCCAGATGGCACCCCGTACCCGGCAGCGGCGCGTGCGCCTGCACTATCGGGACCAATCAGCGCGTGCTCAGCGCTGGTGGACGGGCTCCGGTACCGGGTTCTCCGGTACCGGTACTGGAATACGAACTGTCAACGCACCCTGGTGTCGGCACCAGGGTGCCGACACCAGGGTGCGTTGACAGTTCGTATTCCAGTGATAATGCAATAATAAACTAAGCCGTTCGTCACACTGCGACTTTCCTGGATCCAAACTACGCGAATAGCTTTGCTGATTCCCACGCAACCTGATACGAACACAGCATCGGAAGGAAATTTATTGGAGTGAAAAACCGCTAAATAAATTAAATTCATCGGCGCATTCAGGCGAGCAAGAAGTGTTAGCAGTGATTGCACCAGGGGTTTTAGGTTCATACATAACAATCGAAAAACTATTTGGACGATTGCTGCCCTGCATACCTTCGGCAGATGAGCCCTTTGAGAAAAAAAAACAGGCACACAGACGAAGGCGCTCCTTTTCCGTCTATGTTATTTCGTCACACTCTACAAGGTAGCCTGTTGTTACTCGCACCCCCTCATTGTACGTGGTTGGCAGGAAGGTGTGCGATATCACGTTTTATGGTGCTGATTATCTGCTATCAGGGGTAGGTCATGGAGCGAAGGATGAACAACTGCCAACGGACAAAAAACTTCCACAGTTTTACGCAAGAGGGCCAAGCAAACTAGCCGATATTGCGAACATGGCCACCGGTAGGGTTTTGTATCCACATAGGTGTACCGGGCACAAATTTCACACCCGGTATAATTTTTTCACTGTACTGTGTGCAAGTTGTCAGGAACGTGAGCGATGCCAGAGATGCACAACATAAAGCGTGCTTGCCCTCAGTAGAACCAAGAGTCACTTCTAGGTCATCTTAAGTGAAAACGCCGTTATTTTGTAGTTTCCCTCAGAAAGGTTCTCAGCCAAGAAACCGCTCGCACAACTTACTTGGGTATCTTGGCGTTATAGTCGTGCGGTACGTCACTTTTCCTGTGGCTGCATGTAGGATAGGAAATAGGTCATTAGAGACAGTATAATATTGGCTATATAATAATTCTAGACTCCAGACTGCATAAAATTAAACCAGCTTCTGTTAACGGTGGCAAAAATTTCAAAATTAAAATGCATGGTTTGTCGCGCCATTCAAGACCGTATAATAACACAAACAATTTCTGTTCAGTCGACAAGGTAATCACTTGCTTCGGCGGCGGCGTAAACAAATTTTTTATCAGATTTGTCTTGAGCGAAGAAAATGTGAAGCATCCACTCTTCCTATGACTGGCTTTGTTCTGTGCTTACGGCTAGTATCTATGGATCATTTATAGCTTTTAATCTTTGCCCTGGATCTATTCCAGATGCGGGTTTGCGGAAATCTGGAACAGGGTGGTACCATATTCACAGTACGAGGGGGTACCCAAAAGAAACCGGACTTATTTTCGTTTGAACTTATTTGTTCCCATTTTAAGCACAGACCTTCAATCTCCTTCAAAGTATTCCCCACTTGCAAAGATACGCTTGTCGAATCTTTCATTCCATTTTTCAAAACATTCTTTAAATTCATCTTTTGTGATGCTTGACAGTGCCTCCGTCGTTTTTTTCTTCACCTCAGCAACATCAGCGAAACGCTTTCCATTCACCTGTCTTTTCATTCTAGGAAACAAATAAAGTAGCGCGGGGCAAGGTCGGGAGAGTATGAGGGTTGAGGAATAGGGGTCATGCCATTTTTGGTCCAAAATTGTCGTAGAGACAGGGCTGTGTGAGCAGGGGCATTGCCATGATGGAAAAACCAGTCACCCGACCGCCACAAATCTGGCCGCTTCCACCGCTCACTGTTGCCCAATCTTTTCAAAACATCCAAGTAGAAAGCCTGGCTAACTGTCTGACCTTGCGGAACAAATTCTCAATGGACGACTCCTCTCGCGTCGAAAAAACAAATCAGCATTGTTTTGAGGTTTGGTTTCACCTGACTAGCTTTCTTGAGGCGAGGTGAATTTGAAGTTTTCCATTGGCATGACTGTTGCTTTGATTCAGGATTGGATTCAGGAACACTTCAGTTGTCCCCATAGCATCGTCCTTGTTCGTCTTTCTTAATATTTCAAGAGTTTCCATTCAGCTTTTTCCGAGCAAAAATCAGAATTTCACCGGCGCATGCTGTTCACGAAAATCAGCCATTGCAAAAACGACATTCACTCAAAACAGTCGTCACTCTAAAACTCTGCCTAAACTAGTCTGACCTCCTTCAACGACGGCACTCGGCTTACTGACTCTGGAATGTTCGTTCTATGCGCTCCTAGTGACAAAACGCGGTACCACAGAAGCTTTGCCGACCAAAAAATTTAGTCCGGTTTCTTTTGGGTACCCCCTCGTATAGTTTACTGCGTAACGAAAGGAAAATGTTGCCGAAAAAAAAGGAAGAAAGAAAGGAAAAGAGGAAGAAAGGAAGAAAGAAAGAAAGAAAGGAAGAAGGAAAGAAAGAAAGAAAGAAAGAAAGAGAGAAAGAAAGAGAGAAAGAAGGAAAGAAAGAGAGAAAGAAAGAAAGAAGGAAGGAAAGAGAAAGAGAGAATGAAAGAAAGAAAGGAAGGAAGAAAGAAAAGAGAGAGAGAAAAAAAAAAGAAAGAGAGAGGAAGAAAGGGAGGAAGAAAAAAAGAAAAAGATAGAAAGAAAGAAAGAAAGAAAGAAAGAAAGAAAGAAAGAAAGAAAGAAAGAGAAAGGAAGAAAAAGGAAAGAAAGAAAGGAAGAGAGAAATAAAGAAACAAATAAATAAATAAAGACAGAAGGAAAGAAAAGTAAAGGAAGGAAGGAAGAGAGAAAGAAGGAGAGAAAGAGAGAAAGAAAGAAAGAAGGAAGGAAAGAGAAAGAAAGAAAGGAAGAAAGAAAGAAAATAGCGAGAGAGAGAGAGAGAGAAAGAAAGGGAGGAAGAAAAAAGAAAAAGATAGAAAGAAAGAAAGAGAGAAAGGAAAAAAAGGAAAGAAAGAAGGAAAGAACGAAAGAAGAAAGAAAGGAAGAAAGAAGGAAAGAAGGAAGGAAAGAAGGAATGAAAGAAGGAAGGAAAGAAGGAAAGAAAGAAAGAAGGAAAGAAGGAAAGAAAGAAGGAAAGAAAGAAGGAAAGAAGGAAAGAAAGAAGGCAAGGAAGAAGGAAAGAAAGAAGGAAAGAAAGAAGGAAAGAAAGAAGGAACAAGCTGTAGACCACGTGAGTGCCCATCTATTTTTGAACTTTCCCCACAGAAGAACGAGGGTGACCAGGATTTTTTTATTACAAGAAAAATTTTCGCTCAGAGAGGAAGCGATCACTTCCATCTCTTCGCCAGTCCTACGCAGCGTTATATCACTTTCTTTTATATGCTGTTTACCTTTATTGGATAATTACAGCACACGGAGTAAAATACTCCGTATCGATCCCCACTTGTAATTGTTGTTAATTTCACTACTTTATGTGCAGATAAATAGCATCGTTGTCATTCCGTTTTGCATCCTGATACTTTAGTATTAATTGGCAGTTAATTAGGACGATAGCCGGGCTTAACCAGGCCTAAATCGACCGTGGATGGTGAACAGTTCGTGCCCGGAAAAATCCGCCAATGCTGGAGACAGCGATTCAGGTGACAGGACTGGCAAAAAGACAAGGAACTCCACAAATCAATCTTTTGAGTCAATATTTCACACATTTTGGATCTTAAAGCGCCAATAAACAGACAGGACAAGATTGAAGAATAGCGAAGAGCACATACTTCCTGCTATCGGAGATGCAAAATGTAGTAGGTTCATGACTGCGTGTGCAGTGGACAGAGGAAAAAGGGCAATCAAAGTGACATTTCTTGTTCTCGGTTATACGTTAGAAAAAGCAGATATTTTATTTTAATAAGCACTATCCTGCGACTGCGCAGACAGATCACAGTCTGCTCAACGAACAACCAAGCACACTTTGAACGTGTGACAAAGAAAATTGATTCCGAATAACGAATGCCGGTAATAGCAGGTAAATCACTATTTCCCCCAAGCCGCTGCTTTTAATGCCGTAGCATATCATCCTATATTTTCCATGACTGGTCATCGGCTGAGGAGCGGCCGGTTAGGAAAAATCAAAGCTACCAGCGCTCCTTGCAAGCGAACTGAAAAAGGTCAGGCGGTCAGGAGAGGGTTTTAGGGCGCCTGCTGCTCGTTGCCTGCGATGCGCGCGCCTGGAAACGGCCAGTGGCAAAACTAGGCGCGCCGCTACACGGCCGGATTGGAGAGGCGGCAGCACGGCCTTTGCCGCCGCCGCTCGAGTCCGGCCGTGATGTTTTTGGTACTCTGCGATGCGAGTGGCTCACCGTGGCGAGCGCCTCGTTCATCGTCGCACGCCTACTTTTGGTTGTTGCCGAGAGGCGGTGCTCCCAGCCTTGACGAAAAGTGCAACGTTTGGCATTCATGGATCCTGGCTCCGATGACAAAGCAGAGAAAATATAGGAGGCCATGGTCGATAGCACTACCAGGAGCATTCTTCGAAAAAGATTCCAGGCAGCCCACATGCCAACTCCTGACAGGTGTGTGCACCTGACATCCCTTGATCAAAGGCATACCTAGGTGAAGGCCTGCAATGTAGATGCCTTCAATGTAAAGGAATTTTGGTCAAGGGTCTTTTGGTAAAAACATTTTGACTAAACCCTTTTAAGTTAGAAGGCGTATGGTAAAAGCTTTTAGGGTAAAGGTATTTACCACAAAGCCTTTTACTTGAGGGCTTTTGGCTTGAAGAGAGTAAAGCCTTGAGGTAGAAGGCCTAATATAAGGGTCTTTAATGTAATGGCATTTGACCTAAATGCCTTTACCACGTGAGGACCTTTAGTGCCCACTGTAACAAGTTTTAATACACGATACTGCGTGCTTAGGCATGCTAAACCGCTTGCTATTTCGCTTCATTTCATGGGCGAAGTTATCTCAGTGCATGTGAGCCAACCAGAAAAGTGGAAGCTTACTCTCATCAGTCTCGTAGTCATCTGCAGAAGAAGCCAGAAGAAAAAAGACAAAAGGTCATGTATGAGGTGTAAATGTTCGTCGTTGCCGCAATCTTGGTTGAAATAAAGTTAACAGATTAAGGGTTGTCCCTACGACCAGGTGCGGATAAACGTAAACAGAGCACTAGCCAAAGTACGTATCACCTGCCACCTAGATGGGCGACGATTGAAGAGATTCAAAGCGCGCAGGCCGGACCCTCACACATGATTCAGATTTCGGCCGTCCTCAAGCGGAACAGTTCTGGCGGTGCTGGCCCGACGGCTCTCGCGGAGCACCGCTAGAAGCAGCTGCTGGCGCGTTGCGGGAGCTCCGTGGTCCCAACTTTTGTAGCCGCCTGAACTGCGCAGGGTCACGCTAGTTACTAAGCATGTACTAAACTCTTGTCATAGTGCAACTCCGAGCGGTGCCGAATCGCCGCAGCGGTTAGTACTCCGGTTTCCGAGATTGGCGTCAAAAATTACGGCTTCAGGCAAAAATTAAGGCTTCAGCAATGTTTGTGCGTATGTGCGCATTGCTGATAAAATCTAAGAATTTCAGAGAAAAGTGACCACCTCCCTGCCGACCTAGCTGCTGCTGGAGAAAAAACGATCGCCATGCAGCTAGCTCTCGTTGCCACCGCTGCATTTAGGGCTATCTTCAGTATTTAAAGAGCCAGCCGCAACCTCTCACCGAGTGAAAGGGGCGAAATCACGCTGCGAAATCCCCTGCCTCCACTGGGTGAAAATCGAAGTTATGCCACAGAACAAACAGATGGCAGCGTCGGCATGTTGGGTGTTTCACGCACTGCGTGTCATACTACGATTTTTTTTTTAATTTGTGCAGGTTATTCTTTAAAAGACCATGAAAGATACACTACCGTGGTCTCTGCAAGTGGGCTATACTCAAATGCGCACAGTATACCAGTGTACAGCCGGTATTTGAAGTGCGATCAATTAACTATTATTAACTAATGACCTTTTTATTTGGGACTTTAGACCCAATACTGCCAGCCACAATCGAAGACATTAAAGACCGAAAGAAAACTGAAGTTTTTTTCTTTCGTTTATTGAATTTCACGTCCTAGTGGACAGCTCCGGATAACTTCGACCACCTGGGGGGTTATTTAGTGTGCGCCGACTTTGGACCATCCGCAGTTGTGGTTCGAGTTAACGCAACCTGGAATCACGTGCGGAAGGAAGCCCGTACCGCAACCCACTCACGAGATGAGCCGGAAGTAGTATCGCTGCAACTCACGCGGAGGAAACGCGTTTAAGGGTTAAAAACACAAAGCAGCCGTGGTAGTGTGTCGGGCCAACCTGTGTGCCTTTTCCTTCTTTGCGACCGATTTTCATCGCCAACTTTAAGCCGTAGGTGACACACTTAAACCACAGTAATGACATCAAATGAGTGGTGGTCTTTTTCGGCAGTAGATTGCAAAACTGGCTCAGTGTTCAGCATGGCAGAACAGCGGGACCAGTACATAGGTGCAGCTGAATGGACTAAGCGACATGCGAGACTACTGCCTCCTCTGCTTCGAAATCACCAGGAGCGATCCGGAGCCCTTATGTAGCATGCGCCTGCAGGCCTACCCTTATAATGGTCAATAGACAGTCTATATATTTCTTATAGACTCTATTCCCTTCCTACAGATATTTCTTTACGTCTACTCATAGTCCATAGACTCTCTATAGACAAAACTCTACTAAAGGTGTATGGCCATAAATCTATAGATTGTCTATAGACTGTCTATAGCATTCGTATTGCCTCTAGACTTTTCTCTAGGATCTGTCTATACAGAACCTATAGACTTTATAGACAGTCTATAGACTGTCTAAAAAAATTATAAGGGTAGGCCATTTGAAGTTAGCGATTCGCGACCGCCTAGTGAGGAACGATGTGGGTCCGCAGCCTCTCTATCTTAATTTAGATTGTGAACCAGCTGCCAGCTTGTAGTGAGGCTATACCGCTTCTGGCGCATGTCGCGCGTCTATTTTTGTATCGGGTCATTTTCGCACATAATTTCAGCTCCGATATCTCGAACCATAGTCCCAATTTAGATATTTTAGGAACTATATTTACCTTGAATGATGAAGACCTGCTATTTATTCATGCATTATTGTGATTTATAACCGAAAACCTACAGAGAAATTAGATGATGATAGTATAAGTACTATTATCACGCTATTACTGTACGCTGATGGTTTATGGGGGTGTAACGTACCAAAGGGAATCAGGCTATGAGAGACGCCGTAGTGAAGGGCTCCGGAAATTTCGGCCGCTTGATTTCTTTCACGTGCACTGACAGCACACAGTACGCGCACTATTACTATAATTATAATAGTGGAAATACTGTAAGATATCTATAACCAATGCGCAGCTACCTATTTACGGGCACTGCACACCCCTGTCTCGCCACTCCGTCATTTGAAGGCCCAAAATGTATCTTGCAAGCAGAATAAATTATATTCTGAGGCACAATAACCAGCTTCAGAATCTTTAGCGCATTTCAGAAGCACTCTCAATAGGTTTAGGTGGGCCTGTATGTCTGGAAAAGCGTTTTTCAGCACAGCATTTTGTTTCCGCAACGCTTGAAGAATGTATGAACGTCATTCGTTACAGAGCGGTGCCAATTAACGCTAGGAACGAAAAGGGGAACAGGGTCAGAAATGCGGCGGCATAACTTCATATCTTTTAAGCGAGAAGACCTCATAAAAAAAAACTTGCTAAACACTGTGCCGATGGCCGCGGTGGCTCAGTGGTTACGGCGCTCGGCTGCTGACCCGAAAGACGCGGGTTCGATCCCGGCCGCGGCGGGCGAATTTCGATGAAGGCGAAATTCTAGAGGCCCGTGTACTGTGCGATGTCAGTGCACGTTAAAGAACCCCAGGCGGGCGAAATTTCCGGAACCCTCCACTACAGCGTCCCTCATAGCATGAGTCGCTTTGGGACGTTAAACCCAAATAAGCCAATAAACCAACTTGGTTACTTTCTTTTCTTTTTCTGCGCTGTGATTTTAGGGTTAACTACAAGAGAAGTGGCCACAAGGTGCATTCAGTAAAAACCTCTCCCGGTATAAGCCAATGGTATTATCCCGCATGTTACACGTCCTTGTAGTTTGTCAACGCCATATCCGGGTCGGTTCACAAATGAAACCCCCCGTACACACTATCAGTTCTGTGGAAAGAGAATCCAGGTCTGAAATGGAATTGATCAGCTTAATATTCTATCTACAGTGCATTGCAGCTAACAAGAACAAATGAATTTCACATCACGGACAATTTTGTCATGGACTTTGGAAACCCAAACCTTGAACAGGACATTACGTAAACTTGAAAATCACTCGAGACGATGTTTTTGCGTTCGAACTCTAGTGTAACATATTTTTGTATGCATTCGTGTCCGTCTTCTTTCGGCGATACATGACTAAATGTGTATACCGAACAAATCGCACTCTTCAGTCGTTCGTAGCCTGCGGTTTTTAGTCACGGTGTACGCAGAAGACTGCGAAGGGCAGAGGCTGGTGAAGCTAATTTTTCCGGAAACGATGAAATCGGTTTTGCTTTCGAGAAAAGTCAATGAAGCAGTAATTGTCTTACATGTTTTGGTCGACACCCGAACCGCGCCTTAATAAATTGGATAAAGGCGGGAGTGAAAGAAGAAAGGAAGAAAGAGGTGCCGTAGTGGAGGTCTCTGGAGTTATTTCGACCACCTGGAGATGTTTAAGGTGCACTGACATCGCACAGCACACGGACGCCTTTTTTGCGTTTCCCCTCCAGCGAAATGCAGCAAGCGCAGTCAGCTTCGAATTCGGGTATTTCGGCTCAGTAGACGAGCACCTTAACCACTGAGCCACTGCGGCTGGTAAGAAAGGGTGAGTGTTTTCATTTGGCCAGCAATGCATTTAGGAGAACGAAGGTTGAAAGCGAAGTTACACCGGCACTTACATATATAGGTGGTGGAGACAAGCAGTAAGAGGATGATCATAATGATGAACAGGACGCAGATGATGCAGCATATTATGGGGATCACTTCGTCAGGGTACGTGTCTTCATCTTTCTGGTCGCCACCCCTGCAGAGGTTCAAGAAAGTTGATTAGAGTAACTAACTTTAAACCTGCTACGAGGTAGAATTTTCAACGAAAATGGTGTGCAAGCATAGTGAGCATTTCTTATACGAATAGTAAAAAAAAATAATTAGTGGTAACCAACTGGACTGATGGAGAAGGAAATGTGATAGTATTCTTTTCTAACTCGCCATTCTTTTCCTCCTTCTTTATCAATTTTAATTCTCTATCAGTAGACTCCCATCATGAATCTATTCAAATTCTGACTCTATTCAAACTCTAATTCCATTCTCATTGTGGTTTTTTTTTATTCCATTGCCATTACTAATCGATACTCGCAAGGCGAGGAAGCGACTGGTCAGAAGGAATGCCTGGCACAAAGCTCATCTCAGCAGACGTAGCTGTTTGAGAGGCTGTCTATTGCACGTAGGCCTGCTGTTCTCTGCGAAATTCTTTTCCTCTAGCGGTTCTTTGCTTTTCCCAGTTTGCCTTGGTGGGACTCATGAGATTTGCCACGTGCAGCTCCTCTCTAGTAACTGAACCGTAAACATAGAAAAAGGCTAGGTGAGAATATTTCTTTCGAACTCACGTCACGGCAACCTCGGACGACATCGAAGTTGACTGGCCGCTGACTGTAGACGCGCTGCCGGTGGCTGTGGACATGGCGGCGGTGGAAGCCGTGGATTCCGCGAAGCTCTGCGTCGCTGAAAATCGAATGTTTTGAAGACAACGGTGTATTTTCGTCAGCTATTTTGGAGTGGCTGCTAAGCTGCATATTCGGTAGCAATCTGAGCTTCTTTTCCGTGACTGAACCATCACCCCAGAGCTGATAAAGCAGCATTGAGGGCAAATCGAAGTTAGTCTGTGTGGCTAGAACACCCAAACAAGACCAGGGGGAGACTTCAATTGAGACTGGAGCTTTTAAAGGCCAGTAACAAATATACGTGCGGTCACGACCAGCCCTTTATGAAAACAATGTGCGGAGATGTCATGATTGTTTCCACACGGATCACTCAGACTAGCCTGCACCACAATTTATTACGAAACTCCGGTCATAGAAAACTTGGGAGTGTTGACGTGGAAAGCTTGACTGCACTGTCAAAAAAAAGATCTTAGTTTCAAATCCCATTTTTCAAGCAACATATGAGCCCTTTCCTGCCGAGCAAACGTGATCATACCCATAAAGAACCATAGTTAATTTTGCACTCAAAATTATCTTGCTTTGCTCTAAATATCATTTGAACTGCAGTCTTGGCCACTTGGCGTCTGCGCATTGCAGTCAAAGATAAGAAAGTCAGCATGGCACGGATTAATAATGGCTAGCTGGAGTCAGCGAGAGTTAAGAAATATTTCCAACGAGCTCTTCCCTTTAAAGCAAGGAAACCATCTCTTGCGTTTCCCGCGCCATTTTTATTGATTTAACCACGAAACCACTAGGCCAGTGAAATTTCCGTTGCAATGCTTGCTATTAAGAACGAGTCTCCGCTGGTTGAAAGGACGCAATGCAGAAAGATTATCCACCGGCAGGCTGTAGGCCAAAGCGAATAGGCATTCGTGAAAGGCGAACGACGTACTCGTTCAGAAACGAAACTTGTCGTCAAAAAGCTAAACGAGTAGCGAAATCGGCTCGACAATGAACCGATGCTGTTATAGATAAAGTGAGCAGCCCGACGACCGCTTTGCCAACAGCGGAAAATGGCTAACGTTGACCCCCACATCAGTGATATGGAGCTCAATGATCACTCAAGCAATCCAGTTCTATCCTGTCGCAGCCAAAGAACAAACAGTTTCAGGATCTCTTGCACGCAACGTCGCTTGTCTCATGTTTCCCAGCGAACTTGTCAAAGAAGTGAATTACTTTAAAATTTTTGCATAAATCTGAGGAACAAACCGCCTACATTAATGGAGAGATTGGCAGAGAACGCAAAGAGCAAAACGAATGCAGTGACTTCACACGTTGCTCTTATTTTTGCGTTCGGTTAGGATACATAGGTAAAGACTTCCTTTTGCTTCGAAGGCGTTGAGCGTGATGTAAAGGAATATCTCAGGTACTAACGCATGTGTGGCCGCCTTGCTTGCGCGTCTGAAGACATACAAACATTACAGCGGAGCTAGGGACTTCTAGCATTGCGTGAGGACATGTCCTCCGCTGTATAACTTGACATAAAGCGAAGTGCCTGTAGGCAGTCGTTTACAATCGGTACTAAGTATGTGTCGTAGGACAGGGTTCCTGCAACGAAAATTTCTGACGTTTGTAAAGCATGAGCTGTCGAGCCTTACTACTTCACTCAGAGCACTTCAACACTTGGGCTGCGGTGCGGTCTGCGGCAACTTGCCTCGTTAGGTAAAACAATTGAGAAATTCCGCTTCCTTGACACACTGAACACGAATACATGCATTTGTTCCCTGCTCCCCCTGATGACCTAAGGCGGCTGCTGCACTCCACGGAACGATTAGTCCTAGCGAAAACCAGTAAGTGGAGCAAATGCAATTTTTCGTTACATACAAGCGCTCATTTTCAGCGTACGGCGTAAAGAGGGTTTCCGAATAGCAAGAAAGGTGTACACAACCTCTATAAACGCCCTAGAAAAATATTTTGAGGATTCTCACCGTACGACATGGTGACGCGCTTCCAGGGGCCTTTCAGAGCTCTTCCTCTTCTGTTCTCGAGCTTGGGGCGTGGCCTCGAGGACAAAAGATTTAACTTCTTTCTCTTGAAAATGGTCACTGCTCAGGCATCATATCATGAACGTAAGACAACATGGTGTCGGAACAAGCCGCACTTGGTGACTTACTGTCGGCCGCTCAATAAAAAATAACGAAGCAGGTTTCGGGGATTGTCATCGCGCAGTGCAAAAAGTATTGGAGATGATATATTATTGCTGAAGGTGCGTCTTGCCCAGCACCTGGAAAGAAGAAGGAAGACAACTATATCCTCATGCCACCATTCTTGTTTTTTACCGGCCCAAAACTATGCCCCCAAAAAAGCTGTCACTCTTCTTTTAACGAAAAAGAAGCACATTCTGCTCCGCACATGTGGTCTCACCTTTGCCTCGCCATGCGTATCTGTCATTAAGCCTGAGGACAACATCATCGTCATCATCATCCTTCCTTGTGCAGTAAACGTCCTCCGCGGTCTTACCCGTGCAGAGGAGGTTGCGCTTAAAAAAGTCCGGTTCAGGAATGTCCTCATTCCAGCCGAATGTCGAAAGTGGCCTCAATTTTCGAGACATATATCCCCAACCCGGATATCTAGCCTACAAATCCTGGAATACTTAGGCTAATCTCTACCACCTGCTGCGGATATTCCTGGCCCCGAAACTGACGAGGATCCGGCACATGGCGCCAGTGGGACTCTCTCCGAACTTCCTTCGTCATACACCGCTTCGGCGCTGTAACCGCATCACCGCTGACCTTTCATCATCATCATCATCATCATCAACCTGACCCTGCCACTGAAGGCAAAGGCCTCTCCCACGTCTCTCCAACTAACCCTGTCCTTTGCCACTGGGTAACCCCTCATCATGATCAATATCATCAGACTGACTACGTCCACTGCAGGGCAAAGGCCTCTCACATGTCTCTCCAATTGACCCTGTCCTTTTCCAGCTGCTGACGTCTCATCACCATCATCAGACTGACTACGCTCACTGCAGTGCAAATGCCTCTGCCATGTCTCTCCAATTTACCCTGTCCTTTTCCAGCTGCTGACCCCTCATGATAAGCCTGACTACACCCACTGCAGGGCAAAGGCCTCTCCAATTAACCCTGTCCTTTGCCAGTCGCGGCCACACTATCACCGCAAACTTCTTAACCTCATCACCCACCTAACTTTCTGCCGCACCCTGGTACGCTTGCCTTCTCTTGAAATCCACTCCGTATATCCTTAAGGACCATCGGCTATTTTGCCTTCGCATTATATGCCCTGCCCGATCCTATTTCTTCCTCTTGATTTCAACTAAGATGTCATTAACCTCTGTTGTTCCCTAGCAAATCTGCCTGCTTCCGGTCTTTTAGCGTTACACCTATTATCTTTTTTTTTTCACACCTCGCCGCTTGCCCCTCTGCTTCATTACTCCTCCTACCATTTTTATTCATTTAGGCATCATTTAGTTTCAATCATAATTACGTACCCTACCACTTCCTTCAGGCAAGAAACACAGCTTTATTTTTATTTCAAACCATTTATTGTCCAGGAGAAAGGAGAGTTTTTTAGGCTTCCCCGCTAAACGACGGCCAACAGGTCCTGACTCTTGACGGCGGCTTCGGCCATCGCAGGGCTTCTAGTTGTGGTCTTCGAATTAAAGCTTAGTAGCAAAGCCTCCCACAGGGCGAGGGACTTTATTTTGCGACCCTCTGCAGGAACAAGAGGGCGTTCCCGAAGGATACGATAAGGTTCGCTTTATTTTTAAAGTGCTTACAGAGATTTTAATATTGACCCGGGTTATAAAGCCTGCTTGTCACCGGGTTAGGAAATGTATTCATTTGCAAGTGACGCCAAGTGGTGGCCTGGCTTTTGGAAAACTGCATCGGAGAATGTCCTCCAAACAACATATCCGACCAGTGTAGTTTATTTACCGAAGCGACATACTTTGTCCAGGACAGACTGGCTTCTCAGCAGAATGCTTCGTCTGGTCAGAGCGCATTAACTGATGGACACATTTCCGCTGGCCGGATGGCCCAGAGAGATGGCCGCATTGTCCGCTTTACACATTGCGAAAGGGCATAGCAGCGTCGGTCTCTCTTTTAGTGAACGCTCACATTCCGCACTAGCTTGGTGCCTGGATTCAGCAATATCCCGCTCGAAGAGAAACCTTTTGTTTTCAAGACAGACGCTCTTTTTGCGTGTACAAGCTTCTGTCGCCTTCTCTATTCTATTGAATATTTGGCGGTCTTTGATTCCTGGTGATATCCGACTTTATGGTTGGATCTCCTCTTATCTTTCAGAACTAGAGATTTGGTTTGATACCTTTTGGAATGAATGAATGAAAAACTTGATTGTACTACAAGGGTTCTTTCTCGCAGCGTAGGTGGAGCCCTCAGTCCAGGGCCCCAGCGGCCTTTGCAGTCTTGCGAGCCCTGTCGATCAGCTTGAGCTGCTCTTCAGGCTTCGAGTTGGACAGCACAGCCTCCCACTGCTCCGGTGTTGGTGTGTTGTTTATCGGCGCTGCCTGCATTTTCTGACAGGCCCATGCAACGTGGTAAAGCGTTGGGTGTTCCACGCATAGCGGGCATTTGTTGTCATACGTGGTAGGATAGATTTTGCTGAGTAAACTGACATTGGGGCATGTATTAGTCTGCAGTCGTCTCCAGGCAACCGACTGCTCTCTACTAAGGTCTTTGTGGGGAGGAGGGTAGGTCCTCCGGAGGGCTCGTTGGTGTTCTAAGATGGCTCCATACCGTCTAGTGACTGCGTCCAGTTCCCCTTCTGTGCGCGCCTCCCGGTTGGCGTATGCTCGGGCGTTGGCGTCCGCACATTGGTTCCCTTTGACAGCCTCATGGCCTGGTGTCCATGTGATGAAGCATCTCGTAAAGGTGATTGTCCTCGCCTTGAGCATGTGAATGGCTGCAGTGGATATGCGTCCACTGCTGTACCTTCTGCACGCCTCTTGCGAGTCTGTAATGATGTGTGCATGGGGCTCGTCACTCTGCTGGGTGATGGCGAGTGCAATTGCTGCTTCCTCAGCCTCGAGGATGTTGTTGGTTTTTATCGAAGCGCAGTTGATTTCCCTGAGCTGCTGATCCAGCACGCTGGCTACCGAGCCGTGTCGGTGTCTGTATGTTGTTGCATCAACGTATAATACGTCTTTTGCCCTGGCGAAGCTTCTTTCGTGGAATTCGGATCTTGCCTTTCTTCTCGCTACAAAAGCCGTCCGGAGGCATGCTTCAACTGCCGGAAGCTAGGCCACAGGGCGGATGTGTGCCCCCACCCGCGACAACCAACCTGCCGACGCTGCGGCGCAGCCCATGACCCTCCTCCAGCTGGCCAACCGCCCACGTACCAAGCCTCATGCATCGTCTGCAAAGGTTCCCACCCTACAGGCAGCAGAAGCTGCAAATACCGGTTCACGTCCTCCACGCGGCCCAAGTCTTCCCCATCGGTCACTGACGCCGATACCGGCTCCAACTCGGCAAACCCCGGACGCCAGTCCCGGTCCCGAGACCGCAAACGCGGCGACCACAACCTACTGCGGGACGGCTCCTTCCCCCCGCTTGGCAGCGACGGTAGCGACAGCCCTTCCAGCCGCACTCGCAGCCGTTCCACATCCGCCTCACCCAGCTCTCGGGCCAGCTCTCAAGCCCGGCCGGAGACCAAAGCAGCCAAACAAGTTCGAATGAAGACTCCTGCACAAGTCACCGCTTCTCCACCAGATTCACAGGTAAGGGAGCTGGCAGATATGGTCAAGGAACTACAGCTACAATTGGCCAAAGCAAACGCTAAAATTCATAGCCTAGAATCAGTACAGGCAAACCCCAAATTACAACTGCAGCAGGTGGCTCACGCTCCCACATCCGACCCTGTAGGTGATCCACGCATGGACACTGAGCAGCCTAAGCGCACGAAGCGTAAAGCACCTCCCCCCTCCTCACAAGCAGACATAGATGCCAAATTCGAGGCAGCGGATGCTCGAATGGCCCAATTCGAGAGCGCCCTCCTTCGACTCGCCCCCACCATTGACCGTCTAGTAGAAAGCTGCGCCACAATGGCAGCCAACACCCAAACCCTTCATGCCAGGCTCGATACCCTCACGAATCCCCCGACATCAGCAACCCCCTTGAAGTCGACAACCCCTCCTAACTACCCAGCTGCCATTATTGTCGCCACATCGGAGAGTGCAACCGCGCGCTCACGTGCAGGCGGCATTCTTAAATCACCCGTCGCGCTATCACAGCGCCCCGAACCCTACGGGAAACGCGATGGCTAGCTCCCCCTTCACAGTTTGGCAATGGAACTGCAGGGGCTTCAAGGCGAAGCGGCGAGCCTTGGAGCACACCCTGCAGGCCCAGCCGCACACCCCCCACATCATCGCACTTCAGGAAACATACATGGACACGAAACTTACCAGCTACGCCGCATATAACCAACAAATGACACCACACCACCGGCCCAACACCGCCATCCTGGTCCACCGAAATTTAGCAGCTAATCATATAGACCTTAGTTACCCCGAGGTTCCGCACACTTTCGTACAGGTCCTACCGAACAGTCGCTCACAAGCCCCGCTCCACATCCTCAACGTCTACAGCACCCCTAGCGACAAAAGCACACGAGTGGCAACCCTCGTTCGTAAGGCCTGCGCGACTGCACAAACAGGGATGCTACTCATCTTAGGTGACTTCAACGCGCCGCATACCGAGTGGGGCTACCCCCCCAAAGCATGCGGTCGTAAGGGAGCCAAAGTGTGGGAGACAGCCCAAACACTGGGCCTGACACTACTCCTACACCCCGACAGGCCTACTCGCATTGGAAACAGTGTCACACAGGACAGCTGCCCCGATCTCACTTTCGCCCGCAACATCCCAGACGCACGCTGGGAAAACCTCGGCATGAACATAGGTAGCGACCACTATGTTCTTAGCACAACCTTCACGGCTACACACAGCAAAGCCCCCAACCGAACAATCAGGCACACTAACTGGGACGCCTTCCGATACGTGCGCGCCAAACGCACTTCGGCCCCCATAGACGACCTGGACGCATGGACAAACGCGCTTCTCGAAGACACCGCCAATGCCACCTCCACGACTACCCAGAACGAGGATGGCCCCTCTCCCGACGCCAAACTCATACACATGTGGGAGGCCCAGCGCAGTCTTAGGGCTCGCTGGCTCCGCCAAAAACACAATCGACCCCTCAAGCTCCGTCTCGTTCGCCTCGAGCGAGAGATCGAAGCTTACTCCGTCAAACTGAGTCAGGAGCAATGGCATCAAACCTGCGACCGTCTTAACGGCCAGTTAGGATGCAAAAACTCGTGGTTCTTGCTCAGACATCTACTGGACCCAACTCACACCAAATCCACATCTCACAAGAACCTCACCCGTGTCATACACGCTTTTCAGGGAACAAATGAGGAACTCCTCGCTACCCTGAAAGGCAAATACATCAATACTTCCACTGAAATTCCTATCCCTTCAGGATACACGGGTGCTCAGAACACCAACATGGACGCCGACATCACGGCAGGAGAAGTCCGCGCCGCTCTCAACCAGATTAAAACCACCGCGGCCGCTGGAGACGACCACATAAGCAACAAGATGCTTCGTAACCTCGAAGATCAGTCCGTCGAGGCACTCCCGGACCTCTTCAACCAACACTGGCATGAGGGTCGCCTTCCAGACACTTGGAAGCATGCCAAAGTGATTTTCATACCTAAGCCAGGCAAACGACTCGAGTTTGGCAACCTTCGGCACATCTCGCTCACGTCCTGCCTGGAAAAGGTCATGTAACACGTCATACTCAAAAGACTCCACACTCACGTAGACCAAGAGGACCTTTTTCCCCCCACTATGATCGGCTTCAGAACCGGCCTCTCCACTCAAGACATTATGTGGCAAATCCAACACGACATCCTCGATCCGAGACCCATCCGAGCTACACGAACCATCCTAAGCCTAGATGTCAGCAAGGCTTTCGACAACGTGTCACATGCTTCCATCCTGGCAAACCTCTCAAAAATGAATGTAGGCACTCGCACTTACAACTACATCGCCGACTTTCTTCATAACCGTACAGCAGAACTTCACATTGCAGACCTCCACAGCGAGAAGATCACACTAGGCACCCGAGGAACACCACAAGGAGCAGTCCTATCTCCGTTCCTTTTCAACACTACAATGAGAGGCCTCCCTCCGCTCCTGGAAAAGATACCTCACATTAAACACTCAATATATGCCGACGACATTACCCTGTGGACCAACTCTGGCTCTGAAGGGGAAATTCAAAACTCCCTCCAAACAGCAATCGATAAAGTACACTCCTTTGTACAGGCGAACGGACTCACATGCTCCTCCACGAAGTCCGAATAACTAGTCATCAGGGACAGACTAGCTCGCCTCCCCGTCCCCGACCCGCAAGACCCTATTCTGCTTCAAGTCGACACACATCCCATACCTGCGGTCCGCACTATCCGCGTTCTGGGTATGTTAGTACAGAACAACACGCAAAACTCGGAGGCCATTCAGCGCCTCCGCACCACAGCCAATCAGATCAACGGCCTTATCCGCCGCATCAGCACCCGCCGCAGAGGTATGAAGGAGGATGACCTCTGTCGGCTCACGCAAGCTTTCCTCATTAGCAGGATAGTCTACTCCTACCCCTACTATCACCTACGCCGGAAGGACGAGGAAGCTGTGAACAGCATTATACGTTCAGCGTACAAAGCGGCACTGGGGCTACCTCAGTACGCCAGCACACAGCACCTCCTCCAACTCGGCATCTACAACACGCTCACAGAACTCATAGAGGCATACAAGACCGCCCAAATCCACCGCCTCTCCCGCACTAAACACGGGCGGCTCATACTTGACCGTCTCAACATCAACCCCATAGGCGACGTCCACCCCACGACGCCCATTCCGATAGGGGTCTATAGCCGCCTAGTTATAAAACCAATCCCCAAAAACATGCTACCTGGCCGCCATGATACGCGCCGTCAGCTGAAAGCCCAAGCACTAGATGCCACATACCTTGCCGACGAACACGCAATATACGTAGATGCTGCACGGCAAAGTGCAAACACATACGTGGCTTGTGCAACCACGCCACAGTCTACCCTCGTCACCGCCGCCACAGTAGTAGCTCACTCTCCGACAGAGGCAGAAGAAACCGCCATCGCGCTGGCCATCGATGACCCACGTACGCGCACAGTCCTCAGCGACTCCAAAAGAGCAATACAAAATTACTCGGCAGGTTTTATCTGCCACCCCGCTGCACGCATCCTTCGCGGCTGCACTCCCGACCATAAGATCAACCTGGTCTGGGTACCCGCCCACGCGGGAAACTCTGGAAACGAAGGGGTCGACCGACTAGCC
Source organism: Amblyomma mixtum (assembly GCF_055824585.1). Classification (NCBI taxonomy): domain Eukaryota; kingdom Metazoa; phylum Arthropoda; class Arachnida; order Ixodida; family Ixodidae; genus Amblyomma; species Amblyomma mixtum. Next base: position 64,162,828 of record NC_143015.1, read on the forward strand.
CGAGGACTAACCAATCGGGCGGCCGGCCCCACGGACCCAGACGCTCTTGCCGAGGCTCCCCAGACCTTTGCCGAAATTACCAACCTCTACAGAGAGATGAGACGCCAGTTCCCGCCTCCACACCCCGACTTGAATCGAGCGCAAGCCACCTTGCTCCGCAGGTTGCAGACACACTCCATCCTTAGCCATTCTATACTTTCACTCATCACAGACGGGGAATACGACCCCGTCTGCCAAAATTGTTACCAGGGAGAAATCGCCACCCAGGCTCACATCCTCTGGGGTTGCGCGCGAAATCCGCCCCCTCGAACCTTACTGCCAGCTCCCTCCGAAGACGGATGGAACGAACTCCTCAAAAGGCCAGACAAGAGCATCCAACTGGCACTCATTTCGTGGGCCCAGGAAGTCGCCCCCACCTGGGGGCCACACCAAGCCCACCTGCCCTAAATCCCGCCAATCTCTGGCAATAAAGTTGTTTCTCTCTCTCTCTTCTCGTCTTATGTATATCTGAATGCATGTTTTTTGGAATTGGACGGCCGTCGCCGTTGTCCGTCGCCGTTGTCCGTTGTAACCAGCAGTGGACACCTTAGTCGCGAAACCGATGTAGCGGGAGCATGGAAAACAGGTAAGGCGCATAACTGCCCTCTTGGTTTCGGAGTTTTGGAGTTTCGGAGTTTTGGAGTGTTACAGTTTCCGAGTTTCCGAGTTTTGGAGTTTTCGAACAGTGGACACTTCAATGGTGCTTTAAGCTACGTAGCAGTAGTGACTGATGTGCGCTGCATGCGTTGGCATAATCAACGTTGTGGCATTTAGAGGAAATGAAGTGCACATAACTGGCTCCCTGGGTCAGTGGACGCCTGAATCGCGCTTATAGGTACGTGGGGTAATAAGAGACAGAGATGTTGGCTGCTTGCTTTAGCGCTAACAATAGTGAGTTAACTCTCGCGATCAGCCATTAACTGCCACCTTGGCAGGTGGCAGGGTGGGTAGGGACTTTAATGTCCATATATATACAAACAGGAATTTCTTACCACATACGCGGGAAAACATGCTTATGCGGGAACCATTTATGCGGGAAGCAGGCATTGGTGCAGCAAGTCGAGCAAAGGCATCTATTTTTCAGACCACAAAGCTTCCTTCATGACAATCAACTCTTAGTGGAGTGTTTCTTGAAGAAGGCAAAAATTCAGGGGGCACTTTGACTATGCGTAGAGGCGGAAGCGTTTTCCGCACCACTTTGACTACCTTTGTGACACTGGTGACGTCACCCTGGGTGACGTCACACATAACAGTGGCTAATTACTAAGTAATTACAAATTACTGATTAATGGCTAATTACTGATTACTTACTAAATACTAGTTAACTGCTAATTAATGACGCTTAAGCTTCGCCACCACCTGTTCGGCGCGATGCCTTGCCCTTTGCTTTTCGTGGAAAGGAAATGGCGCAGTAATACTCTGTCATCTCGGTGGACACCTGAATCGCACCGTACAGGAAGGGAGAAAGTGGGAATGAAAGAAGAAAGAGAAAGAGGGGCGCAGTAAAGAAATGAAAATTGTATTTGAGGAAAGGAAATTATGCAGTAACTGTCACTCATGTCTCGGTGGACACCCGTCAAAAGCGTTCAACCTCTGCTGACAGCCTTCTGTCGACAACGATGAAGGATTAAAGGCTCTCTCCTTAAAATGTGTGAAAAATAAGTTTCCTCTAATTATTCATACATGTCTTGCTCGAATTAATTGCCTCAATCTATCGAAAAGCTGAAACAGCTGATGAGCTGCGCTCGAATTTCGCATTAGGAAGTAGCGTAATAGTTGGCAATTTTTTCTTCTCACTTTAATTTCGTGAATGTTCGATTGTTGTTTTTTTCTGTTACTCATCCAGAGCTCATTTCTCTTTGCACCGCCAGCAGCCCATCACATGTTGATTCCTTGAAGTATTTTAGTTTTATTCAGTGTTTATTTTACTGGCGACATGATATCTCCATATAGGAAATACTAGTTTACAAGGAAATATCGACAACCTGGGGTTCTTTAAAGTGCACTGACATCGCACAGTACACGGGCCTCTAGAATGAAGGCGAAATTCTAGAGGCCGGTGTGCTGTGCGATGTCAGTGCACGTTAAAGAACCCCAGGTGGTCGAAATTTCCGCAGCCGTTCACTACGGCGTCCCTCATAGCCTGAGTTGCTTTGGGAGGCTAAACCCTAATAAACAACACAAAAAAACGAACAAAAAATTACCATCTAATGGAGCAACCCAAGAGAACACTTACTAATGCCTAACCGCCTCATGTCCAGGATTGAGAAGAAAGAGCTTCAAAAGATGAATTTTAATTTACAGCCTACGCTTAAACCTCGCTAGCTAACAAATTTAATGAACACTTTCTAAACACTGGTGCAATTCATGATACAAACAACACGAATAGTTCTACCTTGACTTGTACAGTACACATCAGGCCGGTTATTGCCTACACAGCTCATTTATATCCTACAACAGAAGCAGAAATCATTACGCTGCTACAAGGTTAAATGCAAGTGGCGCAATGAATAGAGCATAATTTGGAAGAGCAATCCATAATACTAGTTGAGCATATCTTTAACTGGCCATTATCCTGTGCAGGGTTAGTTCTTTTAACCTTGCAGATTTGAATTTCAAAATAGGTGAAATTAATTTAAAAAATGGTGCAGTGTATGGAGGTAAACTGTGCAATAAGGCAGAGATTTTACAGCTCATATAGATAAATATTTAGACCATTATTAACTTGAAGTATCTAAATGACTTTACATTTTCTATCTTAGAAGGGAAGGTTATATGGCAGAATTGATGACCATCAACATCGAAATTGAGCGCAGTTTTTAAATTTTATTAATACTATTGTGTTTCCAAATGCCGACCTTCAAAAATATGATTTTTAAAACTTCTTAAGGGCACAGGGTAAGCCCTATACTTCCCATGCATTTTAGGCCATGTTGAGGTACATGTTTCTCGTCAACTAATAGGTTTACCCTGGTAATATATATATCATTTTGTTCCACATTTTGTGCTCTTTTTACTGAACTAGAATAATTGAAATGTGTTGAAAATTTTATTTTTAATGAAATTTCTAACTCTAGTACATAAATTTCAGCTTTCTTTTCACATTTGAAAATTCATAACGGAAAAACTACTGAGTGAAATTGCTTAATTCTAGTTCAATAGTTGCCAACACTAATGTAGATGATTGCAAAAGAAAATGAGCTGTCTGTCTTGAAAGACATTGGAAATAATGGTACCTTTGTAAGAAAAAACACTGTTTTGAGATAATTGAGCTTAAAGTGAAAAAAGATGTGAAAAACAATGTTTCATTCGAAAAAACACATTCATAGCCATTGGTTTCATAGCCCCCTACTTCGTGGTCACGGTCGCAGTCAATTTTTAAGCGTTTGGGCTTGTAATTTTGCTTGCTGGGCCTCTTTTGTCAGCGGTCGTGTTGCTCGGTCCGCAAAGTACATACGCTTGTGGTCAGCTTCCGTCAGCCACTCGATGATGTTGCGCCCTGGGTTCAATCCACACGCCTTCAAAACGTTGGCCCCTGCGATGCTACCATCATTAAATGAAATAACAGCGTCCAGTGCTGCCATCCTTAGGGTCTGAAGCGTAACAAACACGCGCTTTGTCAGAATTTCAGTGAGCTCAACCCTTCCACCGCACTGTCTACACACACAACTCTGTGTGATTGCGAAACAAATGCCGTCCATGTCCATTAAGACATATTCGCTGCTGCTCTGTATCACATCCTGTTCCTGGAAGCACACAGAAAATCTGGAAACCTTCTATCTCGAGGAGCTGGCGCGTTTGGCGTTCGGCGTCTCATTAGGGTGTGGACATCCTTTTGATTTTTCACGATGAGTCTAACGGTTGCCGTGAAATTCGCGCCTGCCGAAGGCCTTCTTTGCCCTAGGCATCTCATCTTATCAACAACAGCCAACACCGGCACAAAGTACAATACTCATCGGAAGGGAAAGCACTCGTACGCAGCTGCATGGAAGTTGCAGAAACGTGGAAAAAACGTGCGTAGCGTCTCAGGATTATCTGGGCTAAAAAAGACAGCTGAACAATAGTTGGCAAACAATTTTTTATATGTAGCTGATTTCAGACAAGCTTTCAAATCAGATGGTGGACTTTTTGGTTGAAAAAATTGGCGATAAACGCGGAGGGTATCCGGAAAGGGGGTGTGGCCGCTTACTACTTGGTTTCGGAAAAAGCGTTTTTCAGCCCGAAATATGGCTTTCTGAGGAAAGCGCGATCGTGGAACATATGTAGAAGGAATGGAACTTCTCAAATTGCAAAAGAAAAAAAAACTTTTTTTTTTCTAATTTTACCTTACCCTGTGCCCTTAAGTTGGCTGTTCAGCATTACATAATATAAAACGGCGCCGCTGCGCCTCGTATCGTTTCAGAACTCGAGTTAGCTTCTACATCATCGAATACACCAACTGTCCTTACATTTGTTGCACAAGAGAGGGAGACGCCATTTTATTAATACGCACTGGGAAAACGCCAACTCAACGAACTTTCAAATGCATTTGTTTTTACCCTCAATATTTAGAAACACATTACCTATGACGAAAAACTGTAAACGCAGCTCAGCTTTCATGTTGACGACCATCAGTTGGGCAATATAGCCTTGTCAGCTTAAAAATGAATAATAAGAAGTTCACGATGTATCTAGGTTTTATAATCTTATTATTTATTCAGATGAGGACATAATGAACATCCTGCTGTGTAATCACTTAAACATACCGCACCAATGTATTACTTAGAGGCTTCAAAATAAAAGGCTTTAATGGTGAAGGGGAGATGAGGGTCTTAAAAACTTTTTTATTTGTGGACATAACTTGTTGAAAACTTGGTACGCAGGTGTATCATAGATTGCTGATTTCGAATATGCATTTAAATACCGAATATCTCACCTGGAAGAAAATTTCTTTCAAAATAACTTCCAAATTAGGCCATTTCTTACAGGCCTTTATAGTAATTTATCAGTTAAAGAAATATTTTTCTTAAGAATAAGCAAACATTTGCAAAGAAGCAAAGCATATCCAGAAGCTTTCATTTTTCCTTTAAACTTGATACATGAGCAATTAGGGCAAGTGTGGGCTAATTACTGCCACATCATTTTTTCTTTCCCTACTTTGTTATTTATTTATGATCAACAAAATGATTTTGTAGACATTTTGTTAGCTTCAGGATAGGCTTTGAACCTTTGTAAATGTCTGCTTATTCCTAAAAAAATCTTTCTTTAACTGCTAAATTAATATAAAGGCCCGTAAGAAATGACCTAATTAGGTTATTTTATTCTGCCACATACTTGCTTCCAACAGAGATATTTGAAATGTAAAGGCCTGTTCGAAATCAGCATTCAGTGCTATACCTAGGTGCTAAGTTTCACAAAGATATCTTAAGAAATAAAAAAAAAAGTTTTTAAGACCCTCATCTCCCCTTCAAACATCACCCTTTATATACAATCGAATGCTATGTAGGGGTGTTTAGCTTGATAAACTCCGGATAAAAAGAGTATTTAAGTATTCATGCATGCATGTGTTTTTTTTTTATTTTCGATAAGACTACACACTCTTTCACGATGACATTTCTCAATATATTTTGCCTGCTGTCGGTTTGTGGGAATATAGCTTCAATTAATATGCGCACTCTGCACGCGTACACTGCATTGTCCTGTACTGTGGTAGCATCGTTCACGCGGGAGTTACCTTCCTGATGCCTTTTCAACTGAGCAATGTTCGTATGGGCGCACAGTTGAACCCCACTCAGACATACTTACCTTTCTGAGTATGCCACCCTTGCTGGCCGTAAGACCGTTTGTGCTGGTCTCATTGGCCAACAAAAGGTTTCTTTTATTACGAAAGCAATACTGCTCCCAAGAACGGCCTTTCGCGTAGCGGCGGCCACTTGGCACGTTTGACCTTTAGAATGACCACTGAGGTCGTACCAGTGCCGTCACAGCGTGACGTCATACCAGGAGCGATAGACGGGCTGCCAACTCGGCTTGTCGGGTAACGGCGGCGTTGCGGCCGCTTATCACGGCGCGCTGCGCTCCTCCCACTAGAGGCGCTAGTGACGTTATGGCGTGACGTCATACCAGGAGCGAGAGACCCCTATTGAAAAAACTGTGCGTGAGTTTGCACGAGAACAGTGATTTTTGAACGATCACGTTCATTTTGCACACGAATGCGCAGAAATTGTGCGTTACCTGTACGCATTCTGTGCGTCCTGTGTGTACATATGCGCGTACTGTGAGCTGATAGACGTCCACGCACACTCTTTGCATGTAAAAAATCGTGGACTCCCGTGGACAACTCTGTACGTGGACATCTGCGTGCTGAGAGGGGGCTTGCCGAAGCTGTGCGTGCTTATGTGCATACTGAGCAAGCTCAGTGAGGCTGCGTGTGGCCATGTGTGCGTTTGCTTGCTTAGTAGCAACTTGTCGAGACTGTAAAGGCCCATTTAAAACAAAGTTCGAGCATTCAGTTAATGATTACTTCTCAATAATGAGCAATAAGCTCACGTTTTGCTGTTTTATAATTTTCGTCTTGGCGTAAGTACCCATTAATCATTTTCAACTTCAGCAAACAAATAACCAAAAAATTATCTTTTAGTGCAAAATGGTTCCCTTCGATACCGCAGGGACCTGTACATGACAACATGCACACTGAGCAAGAACTTGTCAACATTGCAAGTTCATTGTAAAATAATGTAAAAAACAAGCTGCTAATGACTCTTACAGCATCCTTCAGTTCTTCCTTTAACCAATTCTGAAAGTTACAGATATCTTATAGATGCATGATGAAAGCCATCCAGAGCACTTATGTTGTGCCCGTCATGCAGACAGCCATATTTCGAAATCAGAAGCAACACACCATTTGTTGCTTGCACTCGAAAGGAGTCAATCAATGGAATAACTCTGAAAGGGCAACAGTGTTTGTTAGGTGCAACAAACAAGCTTGGGGATATAATCAGGTTCAATCAAACATGACGTGCAGAAAGCGAATTGTGATCTGTAACAGGAATGTTACGAGGCAATTTCCAAAACCATTTCCAAAGCAATTTCCAAAGTCATTAGCATAAATTTACATACACGTAAAAAGGTCATGTAAGCCTGCATGAAAAGACAGTTTTGAATTCACAGTTGGTGTCAAAAGTTCAGAAATTAGTGCCCTCTCTCAATTTCAGTGACAAATCACAGATCGATTAATTAATTCCCAGTATGGCTCCAGAACAAATCCAATGAATCTCAAATGTGCGAAGTATATATACCACACATGTTGCCTGATTAGCACCAGCATTGCATGATGCATGACAAAGTATCACACTCTACATTCTTCTTCAATCTGTTTTGAAATTTGCACTACCACAAAGACCATCTGGATGAACTATGATTCCATCATATTGCTGAGAGTCACATTCGGAGACCAAGAGCAACACAACAGTGTGCTGCACATGAGTGGATATAATGCACTGGGACAACTGTGCACAGTAAGGAACGCTTGTAAGGCGTCAGGTATTTGCTTGGGGAATGTAATCAAGTTCAGTCATGTTTCATGTGTAGAAAGGAAGATAAAAGTTGTAGCAGAACTATGAAATCCAACATCCAATACTAAACTTCCCCAGATGATCTACACACACATAAAAAGCACGAAAGGATAAGCTCAGCGGTACTGTCAAGTTTGATGCCCTTTGAGGTTTGACTTGCGCGTCTGTATGCAACCATAAGATACCATCTTGAAGTTACCAGAATGTCAAAAACAACTTTGTTGAACTGTTCTACTCTAAACTGAAATACTTTCCCTTAAAACATTTTTTTACAACATGCTGTGTAGCTAATTATAAAATAAAGAATAGAAGCTGATAAAATTTTCTCATCTCAAACGTACTGATAAGTACACAAATCTGAGAGCTTTCAAGAGAGGTGACGCACCCGGTATTCAGTGTCCAGAAGCATACATAATGCTGCAGAATCCTATAGCAAAAAAATTTCTTTTAGTTGACAGATGGCTATGTCTGGTCACAAAGTCAATACCAAGTAAGGCGCATATCCTAACCTGCAATTACATGAAGCTGCACGTGCTTCATAGGCTGTAACTCCGCCAATAACTGCTACATATTGTTGCGGGAAAGAATATATTTACAAATATTTACAAATAGCAAAGAACAGCTGCGAGCGGCACCAAGAACAGAGTCCGAACTTCGTTGTCGTCTTCTACTCTCACCAGTCGTGCCATCCTCTTTGTCGTCGTCGCCTACCCGCTTCAGGACCCCCGGCTGCTGAAACGCCGTCTCGGCGCTAGGGCGGCGCCGTATGAGCGTCGTGATAAGGTTTAAGGCGACAGACGTGGACGATGTCGGTGGTCGCGCCAGGGGACGATGGCGAGGTTTCAAGGGGAGCAGTTTCATAGTTCACGTCGGTAACACGGCGCACAACACGGTAAGGGCCCCGGTTGACCAAATATTTAGGGGAATCCCCCAAGGTGGAGTATATTTGTAATAAGGGAGTAATTAATCATTGACGTCCACCCGAGCGCAGCCATACGGCCACAAAGGAAAGCTATACAGCTTTCACGGAAACTTCGTAGTTAAAGAAAAATTCGTCCTGGTCCGGGGTTCGAACCCGGGACCACCGCTACACCGGAGCAGTCGCTCTACCAATTGAGCTAACCGGGACGGCAAGCTTATGGTAGGGCGAGAGCGAATTGATCAATAACTCGAAGTGGGAACAGTGTTGACCAAATATTTAGGGGAATCCCCCAAGGTGGAGTATATTTGTAATAAGGGAGTAATTACTCATTGACGTCCACCCGAGCGCAGCCATACGGCCACAAAGGAAAGCTATACAGCTTTCACAGAAACTTCGTAGTTAAAGAAAATTACTCCCTTAAAGAAATAAAAGAAATTAAAGAAATAAAAAATTAAAGAAATATTTCCCCTAAATATTTGGTCAACACTGTTCCCACTTCGAGTTATTGATCAATTCACTCTCGCCCTACCATAAGCTTGCCGTCCCGGTTAGCTCAATTGGTAGAGCGACCGCTCCGGTGTAGCGGTGGTCCCGGGTTCGAACCCCGGACCAGGACAAATTTTTCTTTAACTACGAAGTTTCTGTGAAAGCTGTATAGCTTTCCTTTGTGGCCGTATGGCTGCGCTCGGGTGGACGTCAATGAGTAATTACTCCCTTATTACAAATATACTCCACCTTGGGGGATTCCCCTAAATATTTGGTCAACACTTCCCACTTCGAGTTATTGATCAATTCGCTCTCGCCCTACCATAAGCTTGCCGTCCCGGTTAGCTCAATTGGTAGAGCGACTGCTCCGGTGTAGCGGTGGTCCCGGGTTCGAACCCCGGACCAGGACGAATTTTTCTTTAACTACGAAGTTTCTATGAAAGCTGTATAGCTTTCCTTTGTGGCCGTATGGCTGGGCTCGGGTGGACGTCAATGAGTAATTACTCCCTTATTAAGGGCCACGGTAGAGCGAAAGGAGCTTCTCGGAGAGACCGACGCTGCGAGAGGGCGTCCAGAGAAGGACGTGTGATCCTGGGGTATATTCGACGGCCTGGTGACGGCGGTCGTAGGCTGACTTCTGGGAAAGTTGAGAGGCTTGGAGCCTACTACGTGCTATTTGGCGCGCCAGCGTGGCCTGGGAGATGGCGTCCCGAGCGTAAGCAGTGGTGGGGACTGAAGAAGGCGGCATGAGTGTGTCCAAAGGCAAGGTGGGATGCCTACCAAACAAAAGGTAGAAAGGAGAATAGCCTGTTCTGTCATAAAGGGAAGAGTTATATGCAAATGTCACATAATGCAATGCTGCGTCCCAATCTCGGTGGTCTGGCGATACGTACATCGCTAACATGTCGGTGAGCGTGCGGTTGAACCTTTCCGTAAGCCCATTGGTTTGTGGGTGGTAAGCTGTCGCGAGCTGGTGTTGCGTGTCACACGAACGAAGAATGTCGTGAACTACTCTGGATAGAAAATAACGACCGCGGTCGGTGAGCAATTGACGAGGGGCGCCGTGGTGAAGGATGACGTCTTGCAGAAGAAAATCGGCGACATCGGTAGCGCAGCTGGACGGCAAAGCACGCGTGATGGCGTACCGAGTCGCATAATCAGTTGCGACAGCGATCCACTTGTTGCCGGAGAGGGACGTCGGAAAAGGGCCAAGAAGATCGAGGCCAACACGGTGAAAAGGATCCGGAGGTATGTCGATGGGTTGCAGAAGACCGGCAGGCAAAGTGGAGGGCCTTTTCCGACGTTGACACAGGTCGCAAGCGGCCTCGTAACGCTTGACGGAACGATAGAGACCAGGCCAAAAGAAGCGACGCCGCACCCGAGCGTACGTGCGGGACACGCCAAGGTGACCGGCTGTCGGCAGATCGTTCCGGTCTTTCAAGGACAGAAGAGCGTAGACGTTGGGGTATCACGAGCAGGAGCGGATGGCCATCGGAGCGTAGGTTTCGGCGATACAAAATGCCGTTCTGGAGCACATAAAGGTTCAGAGAAGGAGATCGGTTTGCAGAACGGATGCCATCAAAGATAGGTCGTAAAGATGAGTCGTGGCGCTGTTCGTTGGCAATATCGGCAAGATCAGAGATAGCTAAGAGGCAGGGCAGCGTCTCAGCGTCCTCTAGGTCAGGTGGTTCCACAGGGTATCGGGATAAACAGTCATCGTCCTGGTGATGGCGCCCTGACTTGTACACGACGGAGTATGAGTATTCTTGGAGGCGCAAAGCCCAGCGACCAAGGCGACCTGTGGGATCTTTTAGTGAAGACAGCCAACAGAGAGCGTGGTGATCAGTGACAACAGCGAATGAACGGCCGAACAGGTAAGGTCTGAATTTAGCTACTGCCCAGACAAGGGCAAGACACTCGCGCTCAGTAATGGTGTAATTTTGCTCTGCGGCTGAAAGTAGGCGGCTGGCATAAGCGATAACTCGATCTTGACCCTGTTGACATTGGGCTAGCACGGCGCCGATGCCATATCCGGAGGCGTCGGTGCGAACCTCTGTGGGAGACGACGGGTCAAAATGTGCTAAGATGGGCGGAGTGGTCAGCAAATGGACGAGGGATGAAAATGAGTTCTCTTGAGCAGGGCCCCAGGTAAAGGGTGTGTCGTTCTTCAGAAGATCGGTGAGGGGACGAGCGGTGCCGGCGAAATCTTTGATAAAACGGCGAAAATACGAACACAAGCCGAAAAAGCTGCGCACATCTTTCGACGACCTTGGAAGAGGAAAGTCCTTCACAGCTTGAATTTTGATGGGATCTGGGCGTACACCAGAAGCGTCCACGAGGTGTCCGAGGATAGTGAGTTGGCGACGACTGAACTTGCATTTCGATGAGTTCAGCTGAAGTCCGGCGTTACGAAACACTGTCAGAATATTGGAGAGGCGCTCCAGGTGCGTGGCAAAAGTAGGCGAGAAAACCACAACATCGTCTAGGTAACAGAGGCAAGTGGACCATTTAAAGCCGCGAAGAAGGGAGTCCATCATTCGTTCGAAGGTAGCCGGGGCGTTACAGAGGCGGAACGGCATGACTTTAAATTGGTATAAGCCATCAGGCGTCACGAAGGCGGTCTTCTCGCGGTCCTTTTCATCAACGGCAATTTGCCAGTACCCCGATCGAAGATCAATTGAAGAGAAATATTTGACGCCGTGGAGGCAATCTAATGCATCATCGATCCTTGGGAGTGGATATACGTCTTTTTTTGTGATGCGGTTGAGGTGCCGATAATCAACGCAGAAGCGCCAGCTGCCGTCCTTCTTTTTCACCAGGACGACTGGTGAAGCCCAAGGACTTGACGAGGGCTCGATGATGTCTTTCGCGAGCATCTTGTCCACTTCTTGGTTCATGACGGTGCGTTCGGCGCTGGACACTCGGTACGGACGTCTGCGGAGAGGAGCGGAATCACCGGTGTTTATGTGATGCGTCAGCACAGAGGTCCGAGCCAAAACACGGCTATCAAAGTCGAAGATGTCGCGGAAAGATGATAAGAGGTACCTAAGATCGCGAGCTTGCATCGGCGGTAGGTCAGAAGCGATCATGTCGGCGTAGTCGTCCGGTGGGTTCTCTGTTGATGGGGCCGCAGGCAACCAGCATTGCTGAGTGGAAGGTAAGCAGCTGTCCACCACTGATATCACGCATTCGGCAGCAGGGCACAGCGTGGCGAGTGAGATGCCTTGCGGGAGCGGTTGGATGGATGAACCAAAGTTCAGGACCGGAAGGTACGCTCGGTTGGCCGACATTGTAAATACAGTGTGTGGAAGCGCAATGCTGCGTGTCAGGGCGACGTCAAGTTCCGGAGTGACTACGTAGTGACCATCAGGTACAGGGGGAACAGATGAGAAAGAAATGTAAGGTGCGGCTGGAGGCGGTAAACGGACAAAGTCGACAGCACAAAGACGGTGTATAACTGGGGACGGCGACTCAGTAGAAAGAGGAAGGTCAAGCTGAACAACATTAGTGGCGCAGTCAATGAGGGCTGAATGCTCAGACAGGAAGTCGAGGCCAAGAATGACGTCATGAGGGCACTGGTCCAGAACAGAGAACAGAACGGATGTATGGCGGCCGGATATGGTCACACGGGCTGTGCATAGTCCAACAACAGGTGGCGTTCCGCCGTCGGCAACGCGGAGAACGGCTTTGGGCGCAGGGGTCAGTACTTTTCGGAGGCGGCGTCGGAGGGTTGAACTCATGACGGATACGTGCGCGCCTGTATCGATCAGGGCTCTCACAGGCACTCCATCGACATGAATGGCGAGCAAATTATGGTGTGCGCGAAGGGCTAATCGAGGATTTTGGGACTGGGGCTGTACTGCAGCATCACCTCCAGACACTGCAGCGTCTAGTTTTCCGCTTGCAAGCGTCCGTAGGGGCCAGGAAAGGAGCGACGGCGTTGGGGCGAACGAGACTGTCGACGCAGAGGGGACGGGGAGCGGCTGGAGCGGGGAATCTGGCCGTCGACTGTAGCACTGTGCTGGGCTGGAGAGGGCGTTTAGTGACTGGGCTGTTCGTCGTCGCGGTGGGAGCTGAGAGGACGGTATGTGCTGCGACGGGACCAATAATTTCGACAGTGACGGGAGATGTGGCCAATGCGGTGGCAATGGAAACAAATGGGCCTGTCGTCGGTTGTCCGCCAGTCGTTAGGGTTTCGCCGACGTGGAGTGAAGTACGAAGGTCGTCTAGGAGCAATCGCAGTGATTTCGGGTGGTGGTGAAGACCGTACAGGGCTGACGGGCTAAAAAACCAAGGTTTGCAAGCTCTTGGCGGACGACAGCTTGTACCAGAGAGATGGTAGGCAAGCGGTTGTCGCCATCATGTTGATGCAGGGGGGCAGGGGACATAGCTTCGAGCTCGCGTCGGATGATGCGGGTCACATTTTCTGGGGGCGCTGGAGTTTCCCGGTGTCGCAGGTCTTCACACGAGGAAGTCGCAGCCGTGTTAGGGAGGCGTGTGTACGGCTGGCTAATACGCCTGCTTTTGGCGTCCTCGAAGCGTCGACATTCCTTAATAATTCCGTCGACTGTAGTGCAGTTCTTGTATACGAGCAAGTTGAAGGCATCGTCGGCGATTCCCTTCAACACGTAGCCGACTTTATCAGACTCGGACATGTTGGCGTCAACTTTGTGACAGAGGGCCAGCACTACTTGAATGTACGACACATAGGACTCCGTAGATGTTTGAGCTCGGGAGGCGAGGTCCTCCTTAGCGGCAAGCGTTCGGCCGAGCGGCCGTCCAAACAATTCGCGGAGTTTCTCTTTGCACACGTCCCAGCTGGTCAGGTGGTCTTCGTGGGTCTCATACCAGACCCGGGCGGTGTCTTTTAGATAGAATATTACATTCGCGAGCATAAGGGTCGGATCCCAGCGGTTGTAAGTACTCACTCGCTCGTACATGTTGATCCAGTCGTCGACGTCAGTGTTGTCGGTACCAGAAAAGGTCCCAGGGTCACGAGGGGGAGAAAGAACGAGTGATGTCATGGCCGGGGCTGAGGTTTGCTGGGCGGCGTCTTGGGTCATGATGAGGGAAGGCAACTGGCGGCCACCGCGGAGCTCCGTCGTCGGTAGACGTAGGGGAAATCCGCACCTCCACCAAATATGTTGCGGGAAAGAATATATTTACAAATATTTACAAATAGCAAAGAACAGCTGCGAGCGGCACCAAGAACACAGTCCGAACTTCGTTGTCGTCTTCTACTCTCACCAGTCGTGCCATCCTCTTTGTCGTCGTCGTCTACCCCCTTCAATATTTCCCACCTCTAGCACGAGTGCGGAATCAATATACAGCATGGAAACAGCAGTTTTGTTGCTTTAGCTTCTTTACTATGCTGTTTAGGCAAGAGACGAGTTGAAATATTTGCATGGGCAGTTCTCGATTGAAGTAACGTAAAAAACCTCCGCACTCCTTTCTGCTGAAGCGACTGGTGGACCACTTTTGCATGTCGCATCTCGTATGACTTGCTAAGGGTCCAGACTGACACACGCACTTCGTCAAACCTTCACACAAAACACTCTTCGCTTTTGCTATAAGCTCCGGCCACAGGCAGTAAGTGTCCCGTCACCGTTCACATCGCAAAAGAAGGCAGCGCTCGCAGGCGTTCAGTTTGAGCTGACAGCGACAGGCATTGCAGGCACACCGCCGACTAAGTTTCCAAGGAAGCCACACTGTAGAAGAGCGCCGTCTTGTAATCGAAACACACCACAGAAACAATGGCCACTGTCGCTGCTTATGAGCCAGGCATTTTTGCAACGAAGTTAGCAGTGCAATAGGCCGAAAGGTTCGACTCGTCAAACAACGGCACCGCACTGCTGACCTCATTATCGTTGTCGACCAGACATCCATAACACGTATGCCCCGACGGATCGCTTAATTGGGAGCTGCTACTACTCTTGGATGAGAGCACGCCCACCGGCAGCACACACCGGTAATCCTTCTTCTTTTGCGATTCCAGCACAGTAACAGCGGCGCGCAAGACCGCCCAGCAGCAGCACGAGAAAACAAGCGAAGCTCACGGCGGTGATCTCAGAAACCATGCAGCACTTGGAGGAAGGAAAATTAGAGGAGAGGCCGTCACGTGACATTTTGTGAAGCCCATGGAGGAAGGAAAAAGAGAGGAGAGGCCGTCACGTGACATTTTGTGAAGCCGGAAACCAGCTCGGCGCCATCTTGTCCGGGCTGACGTCATAGCCTAAGTCCCGCCCTCGACTACTGCGCGCGCGTTTCAAAGCCAACGAAGGAGCGTGCTACCTCAGGGGCACAGATCCCCGCGCTGGTGGCGCTTGGCTGCTTACCGGCCGGTTTAAGGCGCCCTATGCCGGTGTTCGTCAGCGGAAAAGTTAATAAAGCGGAAATACCCGTTTGAGACAGGCGGCTACTTTCAGTTACTGCTTCGTACTGCGTCGTCTCCGCGCCGTCTCCAACTGCTCGGCCCTGGTCACAATTAGTAGCAGCCGAGAAAAATACTTATCTCAGCTCTTGCAAGCGCGGGAAGTGACCTTCGCTTTCAATTACTGCGGTGGCCCATCTTGCGGTGGTTATCTTTGGTGGCCCCCCTTTGGCAACGCCCGTCCCTGGGACTCTGAAGTTGAAGGCTGCATCCGATGAAACTAGTATACTTCCTTGTTTAGCTCAGCGCTCGAAATTAGCCTTCACCGGGTGAGGTGAAGGACACGCGAGAAACGTGGGCCCCTCGTCGCGCGAAACCACACGACGGCCACCGATGCCCGGGAAGGGCATTCGTCCGGTATCGAAAATCTCCTCCCTGTTCCTCAACTCTTGTAAGCTCGGGAAGTGACCGTCGCTTTCAATTACTGCGGTGGGCGAAGGACAACTAAGTACACGCGAGAAACGCGGGCCCCTAGCCGCGCGAATTCCACACGAGCAGTGGTGTAGCCAGAAATTTTGTTCGATGGGGGCACATGTTATATTTATTTATTGGAAACGAAAATAATGGAACCGAAAATAAATGTGGAAATGAAAATAAGAGTGCCCATTTATTCTTCACCGTCGCACGGCGTATGGCACTCCTTTTAATTCTAGGCACAGTTCACCCCATTATTAACAGACCTTTTTACGCCAGTTTACTTTTTAATCCTTTGCATTCTCCTCAAATGCAGGTATCGCGAAAATAAAAAGTGCTTTTTTTTTAAAGGACCTGCAGCCGAGCGCAAGTTTTCTTATGGGGTTGAAGTTTTGACAAATGTCATTTGTTTGCAGTTGATGACTTTGTTATAGAGCAGAAGCTTTTGTGTTGTTGTATATGTTGTGAAGATATTGTAAATAGCCACGTTTTTTCGTGCGAGTTGTTTTTTGTGAGAAAATAAATGTTTTTTACAAATGAAATTCTCGGCATCCTGTGCGCATTCGTATCTTTATGTAGATATTGCAGTGAACAAAACTAACCCTCCGCCTTTATTAAAGAAAAAAATCTCTAAGGTATTGTTTAAGCGGAGGGTCTCTTTTCATTTTTACCGGTGGCGTATAATAGGGGCGTGCGAGCATGCAAAGCGAGCGCAGCGGCTTCCTTTAAAATATCGCCCTCCACCGATGTCATGGGCCCCGCTGCTCACACAAGCGCAATCGCGAAAAACGAAAATAGTTACACTAACACCAGTGACGATCACTAGAGCGTTGCAAGAGCACGCCTAATAGCAACGAGGTTTCACTGCCGATGGAAACGGGAGCGCGAATGGCACACGCACACTGCACGCACAGGACGCGAAACGTCCGCGCAATACGCCGACGACCTCTCTAGCGCACGGCGTATTGAATCACTGGTACACGAACAGCGCGAGTGCTCCTCAGTAAGCAGCGGCGGTCTCCCGACGGCTCCGAGCAGTGACGCAGTTGACGAAATGCCCGTGCGATCGTGGTCGAGCACGTTGAAATCAATGCACGCAACAACGAGAGTTTTGCAGCGAATTCTCCGCCTGAGATATGAGTGAACGGCGCCAACGTAAGCTTGTGAGCACGATCAAAAACAAACTCGAGCAGTTGAGAAAAGTACGCCGCACCGCAACTGCTACGCCGCGGTCGTCTGGTACCGCCCGGCTTGCAAGCAGCAACTACGACGCCGTTGCTAAGCTGCCCGGACTAGGTGGCCTCCCGATCGCATAAAAAACCACGTGATTTCCTCCACATTTTTCTCCCATGGTGTTGTGTGGAAACGGCCTCTCCTCTCTTTTTCCTTCCTCCATGGTGAAGCCAAAAACAAGCTCGGCGCCATCTTGTCCGGGCTGACGTCATGCTGACGTTTCGCCGCCGCGCCGATTGCGCGCGCGTTTCAAAGCCAACGAAGGGGCGTGCTACCGCACGGGCACAGGCCCCCGCAGGTTTGCATGTACGGGGTAGAAGTTTTGACAAATGCCATTTGTTTGCAGTTGATGACTTTGTTGTAGAGCAGAAGCTTTTGTGTTGTTGTATATGATGTGAAAATATTGTAAATAGCCACGTTTTTCCGTATGAGTTGTTTTTTGTGAGAAAATAAATGTTTTTTATGAATGAAGTTCTCGGGATCCTGTGTGCATACGTATCTTTATATAGATATTGCAGTGAACAAAACTAACCCTTCGCCTTTATTCAAGAAGAAAAATCTCTAAGGTATTATTTAAGCGCAGGGTCTCTTTCTTTTTACCAGCGGCGTATAACACTCCCCGAAATATACTTCTGCCTACGCCACTGGTAGTGGCTGTATTGTGAAAGAAATTTACTCATCTGCTTCGGCGCACGTGTCTACCTTGAGTTTAGAATAACCTAAGGGCGCGTGTGATCAATGAAAACGTAAAGTCGGGATCGAATTAATCGCAGGTGTAAGCAAGATGCCGGTAGAAAGTATAGCGAGTGCATAAAGGTATACGCAGCAATAGTCGCATATAAAATCAACGGTAAATTTCACATTCGATCGAACGAGCCCTTGCATTCTTTACTAAGTATGGCATGCAATAGTCACCAGTAGCTCAGGTTTTTTGTCACTTCTGCAAAAATATTTTGTCAAATTGTCAAGAGATTTCACATACCGATTGCCTGAAAGCACTTTCTTTTTCCTTCTTCCTTTCTTTTTCTTTCTCTTTTTAATGCTTTGTGTCTTGGATCTCACAGTGTATTTCATGAAGCTTCCGAACAAACTATCCCACCTTAATGCAGTGTAAAGTACTGCCTTTAAACTTAAGCTTCCTAAAATGTTTTAGTACATGGCTGCGCTTGAAGCCTTTCATGTACAGCTTGCTTGCACGAGACTTATATTTGAATGGTACTCTGCAACACTTTCTATTTGAGAGCATAATGATTTTTGAGTGGACAGGTGTCAAATGTGCTCATGAGGTTGTAAAAAAAATCCTTCTTTGCTAGAATGAGTTTAGAGGTTCATGCACGAGATCCCTGAGCAAGGTTATAGATATTGGGTTGTTTGCATGCTATGCTCGCATAAAAGTGTGCCGCTACTGGCCGCACTTTAATCGCGCTCTCTGGAGGATAGCACAAACCTCTGTTTTATGCTGAATGAGTGTGCACTTGTCTGCTTTCGGCTGAGTCGTGAACAATGCTGCCGTGCATGGTCACACCCCACCTTAGTGTTCAACCTGCCTTTTAATGCAGCTCTTGCTGCTGAATGTTGCCGTCTGCTTCCATTGCATATGTTTGGGAAGCTGGCTATGTCAACGTTGCCTTGTGTTGCAGCAGTGAGGGTAGGAAAAATTCTGCAGTACTTTGCTATTGGCCATAAATACTATACTTATCTTCATAGCATGTTTTCGTGCGGCTGGTGATGCAAGGAATGCTTTCTCGTATACAGCAGTGAGGATTCGCAAGTATACTAAAAGGTTTGAGTTCTTGACCCTGAATGCAAAATGTAATATCATAACGTGTTGTATTGGTGGCCGTGCCAGCAATGACTTTTGATTCACAACTCCAAGAGCCACTCACGCAGGTGACAGAAACGGAGAGGGCCAAAGTGCATATAGTAGACAGCAGGGAAGGGTTTATGTGAAATTTTACACAGGATAACCATTCTGAACATCTTTTTCTGAATGAAAAAAGTCCAAGAAATAAATGTTTAAAATGTGACTGCCCCTCTCCATAAATCCATCCTTTGTAGCATGGCAACATAGCATGTTTCACATATCCACAGATCTAGTATTGTGCATAATATATATTACCGTAGCTTTTCAGACTTCTAGAAGTTTAGGAGTACCCAGTGGCTGCAGTATAAGTTTCGCGGTGTTGTGCATCATTTCAATGCCGTGTTTCATGTTTAATGTGCAGAGCTGCAGCTGTACGCACCGCTTTTCGCTACTTGATGAAATACTAGCTTCTAATGTCACTGCATAGTAGCACACTTTACTCGTGATGACAACACATAAAATGAAAGCTGATCTATTGTACGTAATGATTGAATGCATCAAATTATTTTTCTTCAACATAACCACCGACATCAATAAAATTCAGCGCACATGTGGGTCCTCATTTCACTAAGTACTTTTTACCCCAAAAAACACAATCACAGGACATGGGCACAATAAACACGTGAGAAAAGGCCTCCTAATTATGTTAGAGCTTCGCCTTTTGGGCACTTCTTGACTATGACATCAGATAGAAAAGCAATTGCAAACCTGCAACAGGAAACCGGTCTAAGCATAGCGCGCGACCAGAAACACAGACTTAGCCACGATATGAACGAATACACTTGAGCCCGGCACGTCCCAGAAGCTAGAGCTCGCTAGACGCTTCAAACGTTACACGCTTGAAACGGGCGAGTAATAAAGTTTCTGCAGTATACTAAGAGCAAAGTGAGCGCAGCTGCATGCTTCCTTTAAAATATCGCCCTCCGCCCATGTCATGGCCCCCGCCGCTCACACAAGCGCAATCGCGAAAAACGAAAATGACAGTTACACTAACACCAGTGACGATCACTGGAGCGTTGCGAGAACACGCCTAATAGCAACGAGGATTCACTGTCGATGGAAACGGGAGCGCGAATGGTACACGCACACGGCACGCACAGGGCGTGAAACGTCCGCACAATACGCCGACGACCTCTCTAGCGCACGGCGTATTGAATCACTGGTGAACGAACAGCGCGAGTGCTCCTCAGTGAGCAGCGGTAGTCTCCCGACGGCTCCGAGCAGTGACGCAGTAGACGAAATGCCCGTGCGATCGTGGTCGCCGAGCACGTTGAAATCAATGCACGCAACAACGAGAGTTTTGCAGCGAATTCCACCTGAGATATGAGTGAACGGCGCCAACGTCAGCCTGTGAGCACGATCAAAAACAAACTCGAGCAGTTGAGAAAAGTACGCCTACGCCGCACCGCAAATGCTACGCCGCGACCGTCTGCTACCGCCATGTTTGCAAGCAGCAACTACGACGCCGTTGCTAAGCTGCCCGGACTAGATGGCCTCCCGATCGCGAAAAAACCACGTGATTTCCTCCACACTTTTCTCCCATGGTGTTGAGTGGAAAGGGCCTCTCGGCCTCTCCCATGTTTTTTCGCGATCGGGAGGCCATCTAGTCCAGGCAGCTTAGCAACGGCGTCGTAGTTGCTGCTTGCAAACATGGCGGTAGCAGACGGTCGCGGCGTAGCACATGGCGTAGCATTTGCGGTGCGGCGCAGGCCTCTCCTCTCTTTTTCCTTCCTCCATGATGCAGCATGTCGGATAGGCTTTGGATTTGACGCGCTAGACCATGCCCACTCACGCACGCACGCACACCCGCATGTACCGACACGCATATTCATGCGTCCACGCGTCACAAATTTCTCAAGTTTTTAATGCTAATATGTGCACAAGAACTTAATTATTTTTGTAACGAAAGTTTCATTTGGGTTTAGTCCTTTGCTATCGCACTGCCCAAAAGCATAGAGCCTGAAAGAGACGACCTGGAGGATTGCCTGGAGGCGATGCCTTTCTAAACGGGCCGAAGGAAGCCGGAACTGGCCGAAGCGCTAGCCAACGAACGCAGCGTCTGGGGAGGGACGGCATGGCGGTCAGCGTTGCTACGTTTGTCGTGGTCCTCCTTTGTGGTGCCGAGGGCATGAACCATCGCTGGCATGAGCATTTGTCACTCTTCCGATATGTGATGTGCCGACAGCAGTGAAATTCGCTGGTGCGATGTACGAAAACGTGGTAAGGTGCTGTGTAAACCTGTGTGTATAGCGTGCGTCAGCGGGCTCGACGGATAGCGCGTCGTCCTTTGCGCGCTTTCACTGGAAACGCTATGCTGACGGCGGGGCTCATTTCCTCCATGGCGGAGCAGCTGGTGGGAGACCACTACCCGGGTGACATCTCGCATCTTGGGGGTAAGTTAATTTTCTTCGGACCTGTTCATTATTTCAAAGCCTTTGCGCACAACTGGCCACGTCAACACAGCTAGTACAGAGACGCGAAGACGCAGTGCCTATCGCCGCAGCACGCAGCGCTGAAAGGTTGTTTGCTGGCGGCACACGGTCATGAATGCGCGTGTAGTGTCAGTGGTCACACGGTCATGGTCAGTATGCCATGCAAATATGCACAGCTGATCCGATCGCGGGGTGCACGATATCGGCGCCGTACTGCCGCCGTACTGCCATTCATCTCTCGCCGAGAATGGAATATGTGCCCGCCAATAGATCTTCGGCCCGGGCTTTACATTCTCGCCGCATGTTACGCTGTAATTGAAGTAACAGCGCTCGAGCAGTTTAACTACGTAGACTGCGATTCAGCTGTATGCGTTAGGATTGAGCTTCCTCCTCTTTCACTTGTATTTCACTTGTACTTTTATAAATTGTGTATTTAAGGTACGAAGCTCCGTATGATCCAGCTCCGTTCGTACTTATAGCCGAGCCAGTGTAGTCGAGCCTTGAATAGCAGAACGGTGAGATAAAAACAAATTGCTCTGAAGTTTTTCGCCTCTATTATGGCATTCGCTTTTTCATACTTTGGCTCGGAGCTGAAATGGTACAAACAACTGCAAAATGCACACAGGTGCCCTAGCTCCATTTTCTCTAAATCCCGAAGTTGCAGTGAAATTTAAGGGTAATTGAGCTTTTAATATGTACGAAGAATAAACTTGATTGTTTCATGATTATAACCAATGGCGCAAATAAATCTGGCTTTGACTTAAATATGCTGAGGTACCTCTCCAATACCTTATTTGATGTTAAAGAAAAAAGTGTGCTTTTTCTGCAATTGGCACTATTAATTCATCATACCTGTGTGAATGTGAAATCAGTGCTAATCATGCCAGATTTCAAATTGAGGGACGCATGCAGAATTTGAAGCAAACCAGCCTTCTACTGAAAATATTGTTGTGCTGTGGTCTGTTCTTTTGAATGGTGGCATGTATTGTAGAAACGATGCTGGATATCGATATGCAAGCGATGTCTCGTCTGAGGCTAGCTTGTGAATGACTGCCGTGGTTATGAATTTCTTGTTGTCTGGCCCGCTTCGAAATGTGGTTAAACAGTCGTGTTCCATTCTGCGACCGGCTCCTTTTTGTGCCTTGCATGCTTGATTCTAGTCCATTTTTTGCACTGTGCTGCTGTTAAATGTGTCTTTTTACCTTGCAGCAACCTCCACATAGCTTTACTAGCAATGCCTCTTCCAAGCTCTCCAGTATAGCTGTGCCAGCCTTTCACTTGGTGCTAGGATGCCCAGCAAGCAAGCAGGCTTTTGAGGTAAGCACTGAAGACATCTTCCGACACAAGTAGCTTTTATTTTCCTAGTCCACTGCTACTTGTGTGACCCCTCGTTATGTTGATTTTGGCAAGTTAGGTTGCCTATTAAGGGCTCTCTTTTGTTTTTCACCTGCTGCTGTGGCCTACTGCATTGGTGTTCGGCTACTGAGCCCAAAGACGCGGGATTGAATTGTGGTGGCTTCGTTTCGACAAGGCGAAATGCATATTTTCTCGTGTGTTATGCAATGTGAGTGCATGTTAAAGAATCTTTGGTGGTCGAAATTTATGCACAGCCCTCCTCTATGAATGGAGCTATTGTTCAACTTTGAGGCATTAAAGGGACACTGATGGCAAGCTGAAGTTGACCTGTGATGATGAAGTTCCGCATCCTAACCACAAAGACGACACTTTTTCTGAAAGGAGCTTTATAAGCCAGAGAAAGCAAAACATACAATTGTCATCAGCACCGGCTGATTTCGGAAGTAAATTGCGATGCGCTGACTCCGTTTTTTTTTTGGCACAGATTCCAGAGGCTAGGCTGAACTGCCATTCACCTCAGAACGGTTATCATGGAGTCCTTTGTGTAGACATCATGAGTTCAAATCGAGTGGTGGGAAAATTTTTAAATGTAATTTTTGCGCCAAGCGTTGTGTTGGTGGCCTTTGCGCTGCTTTTAAAAACCGGGATAGCAGTATGGTATCTCATAAAGCTAGGTTCAGGACTTGCAGGAAGTGGTTTATCACATTCCGCTAGCTTGTGCAAGAAACTACTTCAGGGATATGTGCAGGTATCTCTAATGTGTTCCTGAGTGAGCACTAACTCGTTAGGGGGAAGGCAGCTTCTAATCTGGCACTACAGTGCCAATGTCGTGAGTGTAAATCATAAGATGACCCATCAGTGTGTACGCCTGATTTCTGTGACTTCAGTGGTGTATAGAAGTGGTAAACAAATCTGTAAGGTATTTGATGCATATCTCCAAGGCAACGGCTGTATGAGTAGCGAAGCCATTAGTCAATCTTCAACGGAAAGAATTTTCTCTTTTAGATGACGTGCTTGTATGTCAGTGACAGTTATTTGTTGTCCTGCCTTTCGCTGGTGTGGGTCATGTGTGGCGCATCTTCATGCGAGCCTTCTTTTCCTTCACAAAAAATTCAATTGATAGTCCAACCTGTTTTCTTCTCTTGTCCTGTGTTGCATCTTTTGGCTGGTTTTAAATCTGTAACTGAGCTCAAACCGTGATAATTACAGCCGGAAAACAGGGCTACTGAATGTGAGCTTGGCATACATGCGTACTGTATGTGTGAAAGTGCCGTTTACAATATTCAGAAATGCTTGATAGCCTTACAAGAATCTAAAATTTTGTTGGAATTCCTATTTGTTCTCTGTTCAAGTGTCGAGAGTTTTTCCGCTTCATCGTGTGATTAGAGCCACTTTGGTACTTAAGCTGAAATCTTTTCTTTAGCCTGCATGTTTCTCACTTTTGGGACAGAAACGTGGAGGCTAATTAAAAGAGTTCAGCTTAAAAGAGTATAGACACCTAATCTTGGTGGCATGTTTTCTTCTCTATAATGATGCGGAAGACACCACTATGCATGAATCACCATCTGGTATTCGCGCGAGACCGCTAAATAATTTATAAACAACTTTTTCTGCCATCCTGTTTCGGTGAACAATTTGACTATGGCTATGACATCAAAGAGAGGTTATAGGTCACGTGAGGCATGGAAAAACTGCACTTATAATCGCTGCTTCATCATTTTAATCCACTACAGCGCAGACGCCAGCATTCCTTAAGAGCCAGAAGTACCAATTGTATTGCAGTTTTTCATGCCTCACGTGACCAATAACCTCGCTTTGACGTCACAGCCAGCATTCAGCTGTCGAAACCAAAACAAATACAGCAGGAGAAAGAAATTTGATTATAAATTATTTAGCGGTCGTAGGAGGATGCCATGTGGTAATACTTGTATAATACTTTATGCCTTATTACAAAGAAACAAACACGTGCGAAACTATAAGGACAGCAAAGTGAGCTATGGAAAGAAAAATGATAAGTCTTTTTTTTTTTTTTTATTCGAGAAGTCTGCCATGAGGCATAAGTTGAGAAAAGGGGGAGTGGAATGTAGGTTACAGAAAGTTAAAAGAAAGAGTGTAGACCAGTTTCGGCGAGGTACTCGCATAGGCTGCTTGTGAAGTGATTGTCCATAGTCCACTTCACATAGTCCCCGTCGCGGTTCCACCACAGGCCGACCTCCCTGAGGAGCCGTTTTCTAATAGGGGCCGTCGCTGGGCAAGTCCACAACAGGTGCCGCACATCACAAATGTCCGGTGCAGCGCCGCAGTGAGGGCACCTGTCAGTTGCTGGCAGATATTTATCACCCCACCGATAACGGACAGAAGGGGTCAGGGCCGCGCCTGCCCGAATCCGGCGCACTGATACCTCCTCCTGCCGAGTAAGACTACGGGGGAGAGGGTGCGAACACGGAGGAATTAGAGCGCGTGTTCGCTGGCGCAGAGCTTGTGAATCGCAGACATGGGACAGGAACGGATCTGGGGGAAGAGGGGAAGGTGGCGGATCGTCTGATGTGTCAATGTGAGTCATAGCATCTGCTTGAATGTTATGTGGATCGTGAGCATGACCGCGAATCCAGTGTATGCGTACAGGACATTTGTATTTTGCGCAGAGTAGGTGAATTGATTGTGTAATCTGGAATGTGCGTCGAACAGCCTTAAACTGTTTAAGGGCGGCGAGGGAGTCTGTATAAATATGAACTGCATTGAATGTAGGAACGAGCGGAAGGGAAGCAATGGCATTGTAAATGGCTTGAAGTTCCAATGCCAGGGGGGTACATGTATCTGCGGTGTACGTGGCACGAGAGTTGAGATGCGGATGGGAGGGACTATATACAGCAGTAACTCCCCGCTCTGCAGTATGTGATGCATCGGTGTACAATATGCACCCTTCAGGCAGATGCGCGGCTGATACCGACGGGGAAACAGTGGGGCGATTGTCTGTGAGCTGACAATACGACCACGGAGGGAGCGTCTTTAAACGATGAAGTTGTAGAGACTGTTTGCGAGCTCTGTTTGCCACCCGCTGGTCGATGAGTTCACTGAGAGTATAACATAAGTCTAACATTAAGAGACCAAAAGGGGGCGGAGTTGGTGAGGGAACAAACGCGGGTTAATGACATGCTACTTCAAATTAAGAGGAAGAAATGGGCCTGGGCGGGGCTTGTAATGGGAAGACAACATAACTGCTGGTCCTTAAGGGTAATGGAGTGGATTCCAAAAGAATGCAAGCATAGCAGGGGGCGGCAGAAAGTTAGATGGGCGGATGAGATTAAGAAGTTTGCGGGGATATGGTGGCCACACCTAGCAAAGGACAGGGTTAATGTGGAGACATGGGTGAGTCCTTTGCCCTGCAGTGGGCCTAGTCAGGCTGATGATGATGGTATGTGTCGCACCTGCTGCTTCGTGCTATCAGCTGGCCCATGCTTGGCCGACCAGACTAGCCAAATTTGTGATGTGGGTTTTCTATTGCACCTGCATTTGTGTACACAGAGGACTTGAATGGTAGCAGGTGATCCTGTGCATGTGTTCACGCCACAGCACACATGACCCACACTGAAAGCTTCTCTGCCTTTAGTAAGACAGCTGCATCAGTCTGGGGCATAACGTATCCCAGTGCTAGAGTATGAGTAAATTGCTCTGGAATTTTAATCTGGTATCAGGTAGCATAGCGCAAAAGAAGGCTAGCGCGGCTGCCTAATATTCTCTTGGGCAGCTGTGTTGGACTTTCAGTGCCTGTTAGTGTAATCCGTGAAAGTTCACTGTAACCCATTCGTTTCCATGTAAATTAGGAAGTCCTTAGAGCCCTGTACTTTTTAATGATAATAACAAGGTAATGCAGTAATTCAATTGTACCTGTTCTCTTTCAACACAGTAAAGTGCTGCTGGGTCGAGTTCGCAGTTTTACTTTGTACGTGTGC
The DNA here is from genome assembly GCF_055824585.1 of Amblyomma mixtum. NCBI lineage: Eukaryota > Metazoa > Arthropoda > Arachnida > Ixodida > Ixodidae > Amblyomma > Amblyomma mixtum. The sequence goes on from NC_143015.1 coordinate 64,189,510, forward strand.
TTTGTATCATCAGCAGCAGCAGCAGCAGCCTGACTACACCCACTGCAGGACAAAGCCTCTCCCATGTCTCTCCAATTAACCCTGCCCTTTGCCACTTGCGGCCACTGTATCCCCACAAATTTCTTAATCTCATCCACCCACCATTTTTTCCTGTGTGTCTGTCTTTTTCGCCATTCTGAAATTCAATCATACAAATGGATTGATGCACCTAGTGTCAGGTGCGTAATGTGATACCACCAGCTCACCCCAAGCTGTGCTCAGATTTGCCTCAATGCTGCAGGAGGAGTAAGGCAGGCTTGAGGCTGAGTGGTGCAAAAACATGATTTTTCAAGAATGTCTTTGTGGAAATTGCAATTAATCATGTGAATTTGCTTTCATTTTAGGAGCTGCACACAAGCTGTGCGCCTTTCCATGCTGATTATGCTGGCCAGGTACGCTTATGGTTACATTACTACGTTGTTTTCATAACGGCAGTTGTGGATTTCTGTGTGGTTTTAAAACATAAATTGTATAAGTATTTGGCCTGCCACAAAAGTATAGTGGTGCATTCAAGGCCAGTGTTACAAAGGGATGTTTGTAACACAGCCACTGTTGTGCTGTAGTTTTGCTATCCACTTCCCTATTTTGTAATGGAAGATTTCTAGGCTGTAGCAGGCCAGACACATATAACTGTAATGCATAGAGTGCTGTATACATTAGTTAAAATTCATCGTCATCAGCCTGACTACACCCACTGCAGGGCAAAGGCCTCTCCCATGTCTCTCCAATTAACCCTGTCCTCTGCCAATTGTGGCCACCGTATCCCCGCAAACTTCTTGATCTCATCCGCCCACCTAATTTTCTGCCGCCCCCTGCTACATTTACCTTCTCATGGAATCCACTCTGTTACCCTCAAGGACCAGCGGTTGTCTTGCCTTCGCCTTACATTCCCTGCCCGAGCCCATTTTTTCCTCTTGATTTCAAATCGGATTTCATTAACCCGCGTTTTTTCCCTCACCCACTCCGCCCGCTTCCGGTCTCTTAACGTTACACCTATCATTTTTCTTTCCATAGCTCGCTGCGTTGTCCTTGAATTAAGCTGAACCCTCATTGTTAGCCTCCACATTTCTGCCCCATAGGTGAGTACCAGTAAGATACAGCTGTGTTAGACTTTTCTCTTGGGGGATATTGGCAAACTGGCTTTCACGATCTGAGAGAACCTGCCATATGCGCTCCACCCCGTTCTTATTTTTCTAGTTATTTCCCTCTCATGATCCGGATCAGCGGTCACTACCTGCCCGAAGTATACATATCCTCTTACTACTTCTAGCACCTCGCTACCAATTGTGAACTGCTGTTCGCTTGCTAGACTCTTGAGCATTACTTTGGTTTTCTGCATGTTCATTTCTAGCCCCAAAATTCTGCTCTGCCTGTCTAACTCATTCATCATGCTTTGCAGTTCATATCCTGAGTGGCTTAGCCAGGCAATGCCATCAAGGAATCTCAAATTACGTAGGTATTCTCCAGTAACTCTTCTCCCCAACTGTTCCCATTTGAGGCCCCGGAACACCTCGTGTAAACAGGCGGTGAATAGCATTGGTGAAATCGTGTCTCCCTGCCTGACACCACCTTATTGGAATTTTATTGCTGACCTTATGGAGAACTATGGTAGTTGTGCAGTCATTATAAATATCTTCCAATATTTTCACATAACACTCTTCTACACCCTGATTCCACAATGCCTGCATGACAGCTGTAGTTCCACCGAGTCAATTGCTGTCTGGTAGTCAATGAAGGCTATATATTGGGGTTGGTTGTATTCTGCCCATTTCTCTATCACCTGATTGATTGGATGAATGTGGTCTCTTGTTGAGTATCCTTTATGAAACCCTGCCTGATCATTTGATTGATTGAATTCGAAGGTTGTCCTGAGTCTATTAGTGATTACCTTAGTAAATACCTTGTAGACAATGGATAGGAAGCTGATCGGTCTGTAGAACTTCAAGTCCTTGACATCTTTTTTCTTATGAATTAAAGTAATGTTCGCATTCTTTCAAGCTCCTGATACGCTCGTGGTCACGAGGCAAGCGTGTGCAGGGTGGCTAGTTTCTCTAGCATAATCTCTCCTCCATCCTTCAACAAATCTGCTGTTACCTGATCCTCACCAGCTGCTTTACCCCTTTGCATTGCTCCTGAGGCTTTCTTTACTTCCTCCCTCGTTACTGGCGGGATGTCCCATTGCTCTGCTCTACTGCCTCTCTCTGTAACGTTCTGATTACATTCACTACTGTAGAGATTTGTGTAGAACTCTTCGGCTACTTTAACTATCTTATCCATATTGCTTATGACATTGCCCTCTTGGTCTTTTAGCGCATACATCTGGTTTTTACCAGTGATTAGTTTTCTCTTCACTGATTTTAGGCTACCTCCATGCTTTAGAGCATGCTAGGTTTTCTCCATGTTAAACTTTCTTATGCTGGCTACCTTGCACTTATAAATAACTTCGATAGCTCTCCTAGTCCTATTCTATCTCTGAAGTTAGACGTCCTCATGCTTTGGCGTTTCTTCATCAGATCTTTCGTCTCCTGAGATAGCTTGCAGGTATCCTCTCGAATGATCTGACCACCTACTTCTGCAGCACGCTGCAATGAAATTAAATATGTATTTAAAGATAACAGTTAAGGTGGGAGATTGAGATTTGCACTTCAACTCTGGAGTTATGCCACTGCTACACAGAATGCTTGATCGCCGTAGAGATATTTCATCATCTCGCACCAAACTGCTGTGGCGCCACTGTCACAGTTGATAATTTTGCTGGGAAGCTGTTGTAGCACTCACGCAGTTTTGAAAAGGTGGTATTCATTGTTTTTGTGCTATTGGCAACAGTGATAATACGCTTGCTGCAGTGTTTTGTGGCCAGCCTTCTTTTTTTTTCAGTGAAATAAGTTGTACATTTCATGTTGAGTATTCTTTCAGCGGTTAAATTGCTTTGATTTTATTCCTTAGTGTAAGTTGCGAGTGCTTCATGTCTGAGTGCAAATTTCTACCACTGAAAAGCCTTCAAAATCTTGATAGATGTCCACTCTGTTCTAGGGACTCTGTGGCTATTGGAAATGCCCATTTAGCTGCATTCAAGTGCCACTGAGCTGATAGCCATTTGAAAGCCTTCAAAATGCCTGTGTGACACGGTTATTAGATTTTGTGCAGGTTTGATGCTGAGCAGCCTGCGTGCTTGAGTCGGGTTTTCCAATGTCTGCATTTCAAACCTGAAACTTTTCGAAATCATCATTAGTTCATTAATGGAAGAACTACTTGTGCCCTTTTCTGGAATTTCCAGAAAACAGATGAACTGAATTTTTTTGCATATACTGCTACCTTTTTGCAGGTGCTGCATAGTGAGAACCTGTATCAAGACGCCAACCTGCTGGACTTGGAGAAACTGAAGAAATTGTTTAGCCACTGTGTGGCACTCATCATGAGGGATGTGGCATTAATAAAGCCAGTTAAGGTGACCTTATCTATGTCCTTTTGCAAGCATGCTACACACATGAGAGCCATGCCACGAAGCACCGTTTCTGCAAAGCTTGTTATCTCACAACATGCATGCTGAATGAGGCAGTGACAGACAGATGAGGAGGCCTTAAGGTAGGGGATTGGCGTAACGTGTTGAGCAGTGATGTAGGAGCCTTGCAGCCATGCAAGGTATTATCGCTATCATGATGGTAACTCCATTTGACACTGACTAGTGCTCTGTGAGCCAGACTCGGCTCTTGAACATTCTGGGACTCGCCCTCGGCTCTCGGACATTCTGGAAGCCTCACCCGGCTTGCGCATATTACGCGAGGACGTCTCCTGCTTTACGAGCCTTACGCGGCTTGCGCACTTTATGTGAGAGATGTCTTGCGTTTGCGAGCTTGCGAGCTTGCTCGGCTTGCGCAAATTATGTGATATATGTCTCGCGTTCTGCGACCTCGCTCAATCGTTGCATTTTGCGTGGCAATAAACACGCAAAGATAGGCACGCAGAATTCACGCTCAATATTTTAAATAGGGACGGGCTGCCAACTCGGCTCGTCGGATAACGGCGGCCGCTTGGCACGCCGCGCCGCGCTCCTCCCGCTAGAGGCCCTAGTGACGTTATGGCGTGACGTCATACCAGGAGCGATAGACGGGCTGCCAACTCGGCTTGTAGGTAACGGCGGCGTTGCGGCCGTTTATCACGGCGCGCTGCGCTCCTCCCACAAGAGGCGCTAGTGCCGTTATGGCGTGACGTCATACCAGGAGCGATAGACGGGCTGCCAACTCGGCTTGTCGGTAACGGTGGCGTTGCGGCCGCTTATCACGGCGCGCTGCGCTCCTCCCACTAGAGGCGCTAGTGACGTTATGGCGTGACGTCATACCAGGAGCGATAGACGGGCTGCCAACTCGGCTTGTCGGTAACGGCGGCGTTGCGGCCGCTTATCACGGCGCGCGGCGCTCCTCCCACTAGGGGCGCTAGTGACGTTATGGCGTGACGTCATACCAGGAGCGATAGACGGGCTGCCAACTCGGCTTGTCGGTAACGGCGGCGTTGCGGCCGCTTGGCACGCCGCGCCGCGCTCCTCCCGCTAGAGGCCCTAGTGACGTTATGGCGTGACGTCATACCAGGAGCGATAGACGGGCTGCCAACTCGGCTTGTCGGTAACGGCGGCGTTGCGGCCGCTTATCACGGCGCGCTGCGCTCCTCCCACTAGAGGCGCTAGTGACGTTATGGCGTGACGTCATACCAGGAGCTATAGACGGGCGGCGAACTCGGCTTGTCGGTAACGGTGGCGTTGCGGCCGCTTATCACGGCGCGCGGCGCTCCTCCCACTAGAGGCGCTAGTGACGTTATGGCATGACGTCATACCAGGAGCGATAGATGGGCTGCCAACTCGGCTTGTCGGTAACGGCGGCGTTGCGGCCGCTTATCACGGCGCGCTGCGCTCCTCCCACTAGAGGCGCTAGTGACGTTATGCCGTGACGTCATACCAGGAGCGATAGACGGGCTGCCAACTCGGCTTGTCGGTAACGGCGGCGTTGCGGCCGCGTATCACGGCGCGCTGCGCTCCTCCCATTAGAGGCGCTAGTGACGTTATGGCGTGACGTCATAACAGGAGCGATAGACGGGCTGCCAACTCGGCTTGTCGGTAACGGCGGCGTTGCGGCCGCTTATCACGGCGCGCTGCGCTCCTTCCACTAGAGGCGCTAGTGACGTTATGGCGTGACTCATATGTCACCCACACTTCGCGCACTTTTAGTGGGAAGCTCCCAGACACCCTTAGAGCGTGTGGGGGTAGCGGTCTCGGACTTGAAGGAGATGCCCTCGACTCAGCGTGGCAAGCTCAGCGGAGACCAGCCACCAAGTGACAAGAGGTTTTTGGGCGTTCGGTGCCCACCTTTCGCTGGACGCAAGCCAGAGAATGGGTCGGAGCCAAAGGTTCACAAAACAAAACAAAGTTTATACAGCAATTGACACGATACAGAGGATTTCACAATCACTAGTACACGCACATACAAAGTGATTAACAGAACAATGCAACTTCGTGCAATGTTAAACTCGAGAGAGAATACAATTCAAAGGAAATATTACACCTAAAGTGCACTAAAACGAGAGAGAGAGGTAAACAAGCAAAACACAATTTGTTCACCGGGCACTGCGGCAGTCCGACGACCAGAGTTCCACGACGATGCCGTCCCGCAGACTGGCGACCGTTACCTCGTTGGCCCGATGCTGGCCGGGTGGTGTTTTCCCGGGAGTCGAACGGGCGCGCTTCGATGAAGCTTAAACGGCGGTCCGGACTGACTGATGTTGTTGTTGTTGTTGTTGTGACTGAGAGAAGGATGAAAAGGAAATTGCACGGGCCTGCTACTGGCTCCAGCCGAGCCACCACCGCTGCCATCGTGCAGACCGAGGAGAGTTAAAAGATCAGAGGAAAGAGAAACAGGAAAGAAAAGACGCGCGTCGCAGCAACAACTGCGTCCGCCGGAGCGGACGCTGCTCAAAAAACAGATAAGCGGCCGAAGCCGCGCTCGCCGAAGCGAGAACAGATACTCCGGAAGGTCAACGCCTTCTTTTATAGGCTCGCTTCCACGTCTGTTTGTTCTACGCGCCAAAGTAGGCGCTCACATACACGCAGCATCTCCCGTACAGTTTCCCTTCCTTTCTCTCGCCAGCCGCGCGTACCCATTGGTCAGAGGTCGGGGGTCGCGTCTCGAAGTTTCGAGCGTATTCTGGCGTGGCGCCATCGTGGCGGCGTCGCCGACGCCCGAGTGCAGAGGAGGGGGACATGTCTTAGCGCACGCAGGGCTTCCCCCTCTTCCCCCCGTCAGCTGTAGAAGCCACTCGGATGTTCTAGAGAAATCTTCGGCGTGGATGACTCATCCCCTCGGCGCACGCCGTGTCGGTGAGCGGTGGTGGAGGGGAGAGAGAGCACACGCACACAGGGGCTAGGCGCTCCGAGGGGGGTTTCCTCCTCTCCCGTTCGTCTCGTGCCGGCGAGACGCGTCCGCGCGGCGCTGTTTTTCTTTGCTTCAAAAATGCGCCGAATTTTGTGACATCATACCAGGAGCGATAGACGGGCTGCCAACTCGGCTTGTCGGTAACGACGGCGTTGCGGCCGCTTATCACGGCGCGCTGCGCTCCTCCCACTAGAGGCGCTAGTGACGTTATGGCGTGACTTCATACTAGGAGCGAGGGACGGGCTACCAACTCGGCTCGTCGGGTAACGGAGGCCGCTTGGCACGGCTCGCCGCACTCTTCCCACTAGAGGCGCTGCATATGCAGTATAAAACATCTGCTTTCGCAACCTACCAGGCTGAACCAAAGCTAAGCCCGCGCCAATTTTTTATGCATGAAATGCTTTTAGCTCCCGTTGTCGGCAGGGGGGTGACGTCACGCCGAGACCGAGAGCCAACATAGGGCACTGAATTCCACTCTTCCAGGCTCTGAATTCCACTCATCCGGGCACTAAAACGAGAACATCCGGGCACCGTACGAGATTTAACGAGACACTCTAAGCCGTCCTACAGGACCGGCATACAAGCGCCGGTAGCTTCGCGCCGAACGGGTGGTGGCGTTCCTCCCTTCCTGTACGGTGCGGTTCGGGTGTCCACCGAGATGATAGAGAATTACTGCGCCATTTCCTTTCCTCAAAAAGCGTTGCGTTCAAAGGGCAAGGCATCGCGCCGAACAGGTGGTGGCGTTCCTCCCTTCCTTCACGGTGCGGTTCGGGTGTCCACCGAGATGACAGAGAATTACTGCGCCATTTCCTTTCCTCAAAAAGCGTCGCGTTCGAAGGGCATCGCGCCGAACGGGTGGTGGCGGTCCGTGGACTGCCTGGCAGCGCTACAACACGCTGTCGCGTTCCACTCCTAAAGGCGAAGCTTAAGCGTCGTTAATTAGCAGTTAATTAGTATTTTGTAATTAATCACAAATTAGTCACCTATTAGTAATTTGTCATTACTGCGTCATCAATTATGTGTGACGTAATCCAGTGGTCACGTCACCAGTGTCACATAGGCAAAATGGTGCGGAAAACACTTTCGCCTCTGCGCACTTTACACAGTTTCGAACGTGCTGCATATACATTCTTGTCAGGCCTGCGTCTCGTCATGTCCGCATACGCTTCTGCATCGTTCTGCATTTCATGCTTACCCTACTCTCGGTTACGGGGGAGGCACAGATTTTTCTTCTACCTTATGCCATTTCTCACGTTATTACTACATTCCTGCTAAACAGACTTCAAAGTAAGAATTTCTGCGCCCAACAAAATCTGTTAATTATCGCTTATACACCATGTTTTTCTGTGTTAAGTTATATGGGAAAAAAAGCGGTGCATTCATTAAGACAAAATTTCTTGTCACTGCCGGGGAAATTTTCAGTTGACGGCAATGCATACTTAATATATCCGGCAACACCCTTACGAAAATCTCTTTGAGCCCAACACGCAATAGACGTAGGGCTTGAGAGATGTAATGTTTTCCTCGCTGTTTTATAGTGTTTCAAACATTATAAGATATTTTCTTGAACGGAATATTTCATGAGTCTGAAATAATTTCTCTTTAAGGGAAATCTTAAGGGAAATCTTAAGGGAAAAATAATTTGTTCCTCATAAAATTTTAGTAACGATCAATGAGCCGGATTCATTCAATCAATGATCCGGATATATTGCATCAGTTCTTGACATGGTCTAACAACAAATCGTGCTCTCGCGTTGCAGCATAGACTAGCCACAACGTTATTATGCGTACTTAAAAAACGAAGGCTCGACGCTTGCATTTCGGCTAAAAATTTTCATTTCAAGTTATCGCCCCTTAGCACCACCTTTTGGCGGCGGCGGCCATAGTCAAGCAGCCTGAGGGACGTCATAACCAGTCAGCGCCGTCGTCTACTGCAAAACTTCAACTTCCGCTCACTCGATCCGTGCGTTGCTCAGTGCGTGCCTCCTTCAGTCCGGCTGTAGCACATTGTGGTGAAGTCGCTGAGACCAGTCAGAAGCTACACAAAAAAGGGAAAGGCAAAGACTTTTGTTGTCTTTGTCCCCCTCGAATTTCCCTGCTTCACCCCTCAGAACCCCGAGCTTGAACAATGAACAGCCCACACCCCTATGCTCAGTACGAGCAGTTGAGTCGTTCAGTCGCGAGAAAACATGTTTATATGACGCCCTGGGCTGACATGACCCCAGCGTGATTGTCTCTTTTTTGTTTCGTCGCCAGACAAGCAGCTTTTAGACTGTTCGTTGTATGCAAAATAAAGCAGTCCAGTAAAGCACTCATAGCTCGAAAGTTTAGTCCTGGGGTGTGAGCAGCCTTTAAATTTTCCTGGAAGAAGCGTAAGGTCTAGAATAACAAGTAAGGATTCTAAACGCCGAGCGATGCAGGTACGCACATTATCCAGAAGAACGCACCTTACCAATAGGCGAACCAGTTTGCACAGAAGAGCTCTGCTCACTGTCTCGACTCGCACATCGACTACAGCTTGAAGGAACTCCCATTGTGGGGCTCAGAAGCTTTTCACCGTGTTATCTATGCTTCCTGCACGCTTTCTGCAAAGGATGGAAGGGTGTGCATCGGTTTCAGCGAATAAAGAAATGTGGGAGGCCCAAAAATAAATGAGCGGATTTCAGAACGGTTATACGCAGAATACTGGTCCTGATTTAGCCCCAAAGCTACAATTATTGGAGTTAAGCCAGGCAAACATTTTTCGCAGAAGCGAATGTCTTTAATTTCCAGCACTTCGCGGTGAAGACTAGCCCATCGAAATGCCTCTGTAATTAGGTAGCAACATTGGCGCAAGGCCGATTATTGTATGCTTTTTCACCGATTATGAAACGTGTGTTTCCTCTTGCGCAACCTCATAACGGCTCAGTTTTTTTAGCCAGCTGCGATGAAATCTCGAATAAGGCCACTCGCAAAGTTTGTTTTTCCCAGCCTCTATAGGACGTGAACAAATTAAAACGAGGTCATCAGGTGCCCTGTTTTCCGAGCTCAAAATTTTACATGTAGTACGCAGCCTTGGCGGTAGCAGATGCCGGCTTTGCGAAATTCGCAGCGTGCACTTGTTTTTCCCGATCTCATTTTCAGGAAATTGGATGAGTATGAAGTTGGGGGAATAGCGTCGGTGGGAACGGAAGTCGATTTTTAGCCGCACCCTCTATCCTCGGGCCCAAACAATGATTCTCAAGGTCATATTGCCACATTCCTGGACATTCTCGTGGCGCCGTCTCCTGGCCGAACTGTCTCAACCGCCATCCTGGCTAGCCTTAGTTGGTTGGTTGGTTGGCCTCAAGTAGAATGGCACATACCCACTACGGGGGAGTGGCCAAGACACATGATGACGGGCGGGGCTTCTTCGTCGTCTCTTCTTCGGGTTCCGCTCGGGAGTTCGCTGCTACCTGGCGCTGTTCAGTAAAACGTGACCTGGCTGTCCCGACTGTATAGCCGTGACATATTTGGTGGAGCCGGCTGGGTAACGTCCCATGCACACTGACTCTGAAGACACCTTTGAAGCCAGCCCTCAGTGCGTGGACACAACCCCCGTCCACAAAGCGAGCCGCCGCCTGCGAGGCCTACAGCCAGAGTTCAGCGGCCTGACAAAACCGGCAAGAGATATGACATCAACCACAGCTAGCCAGACCACTCAACATTTTGGAGCTGACACTCCCTTCGTACTTCACGCGCCCAGGTCACCGCCGACGTTCCACGGTGACAGGTTCGAAGATGTTGAAGACTGGTTGGCCAGTTTCGACCGTGTGGCAGCCTTCAACCAGTGGGACGGTGAGCGCAAGGTGAGGAACGTTTACTTCGCGCTAGAGGACTCGGCAAAGATCTGGTTCGAGAACCACGAGTCCTCTTTTGCCACCTGGGAGGTTTTTCGTCGCGAGCTGCTGGCGACATTCGGCAGCAGTGAACGAAAAGAGAAGGCGGAAGTCGCTCTGCACTCGAGATCGCAGCAGCCTAATGAGAGCGTCACTATGTTCGTTGAGGACATGATGCGCCTCTTCAGTCGAGCCGACCCTGCTATGGCCGAGGCAAGGAAAGTGCGGCACCTGATGCGGGGCGTTAAGGAGCAGCTGTTTGCTGGACTTGTCCGCGACCCTCCAAGGACAGTGGCCGATTTTACGAAGGAGGCAGTGAGCATGGAACGCTCCTTGCAGGAACGCGGTGCACAGTACGGCCGGCAGGCTAGTATGGCAGCCGCTCAAACCTGCACGCCTACGACGCTGCCTCCTGAAGATCTTCGAGACCTTGTAAGGAGCATCGTTCGCGAAGAACTCGCGAAACTCCGCTTCGAAGCTCCACAGGCCAGCGTCGCCGCCCTGTCGGACGTGGTACGGGATGAAATCCGTCGAGTGGTGCAGCCAGCACCAGTTGTTCCGGAGCCGCAGCCGCAACCCTCCATCATGACCTACAGCGAGGCACTTCGACGGCCTGCGGCAGTGGCACAAGCTTTTTCACCTGTGCCGGCTGTGCAGTACCCACGTCCAACTGTGCCCACCACCGTGCCGCAGGAATTCCGGCCCGCCATGCATAAAGCGGACATGAGGCGAACGCCGAGGAACCGGCCACTCTGCTACCACTGCGGTGAGCCCGGCCACATCCTGCGCCACTGCCCCTACCGTCGGATGGGTTTAAGGGGTTTCGCTTCAGACGCTCCTCGACCACGCTACGGCGAGCGACCCCAGGAGATTGAACAATACCTGACGTCCAACGTGCAGGCTCAGACCGTGCCGCAACGCCAGTCTCGATCCCCATCGCCCAGGAGACGGCGCCACGAGAATGTCCAGGAATGTGGCAATATGCTGCAGCGACAGCCGCAAACTTACAAATAAGCAGATAAAAATCATCATACAAGGCGCACGTGCTCCGTCTAAAGTCAACACGATACAGCTGTCGTGTTCGCTGCGCGGCTGCTCGAGTATCAGTGATTTGGGGTAAGCATGTAGGTCCACCAACCTGGCACCACTATGCCCGAACAATAAAATTATGCTATTAGAATTTCACAGCACTTTGTGCGAACGCTCATTTATTTGGAATATCAAGAGTTCTTGTTCTTTTTTAGGCCTCTTGAACAAAAGGCTCTGTTAGGCTAGCTTCCCTTTAACCTTATCCACGTTAGCGGGAAGACGGTGAATTCATTCGTATGGAAACATTTTTTCTTTCTGCTGGCGCTCTTTCTCGGCAGGCGCATGCATCAGATGTCGGTCTGCTCAGCAAAATTCTTGCCGCTCTTAGCGAATTCAATGGTAATCATCCATGGCGGATTCAATGTCGGCGTAGTACACGCAACTATGAAAAAGCCGAAAATGCCTGACATATCGGTAACAAAATAAAATCTAAAGGTCCTTTCGGAAGACAAAATATATAGACATCCTAAAAGGCAATTCTGCATAATAAGCACATAACGAACTATATGTAGTAAAGAAGGCTGCTGGCCCCGCTGTCTGATAAATGAAAGAAAAAAACGCGAAACAAGGCATGATAAAGATTGCAATGGCGCATAAAGCACCGAAACTTACAACTGTCAGCATTTCATGGGAAGTCACAGTAAGTACGGAAGGCTGTGCAGCAAAGGTAATAATAAAAGCACCCATACCAGCACTTGTATGGCCTGATGTTAAGAATAGAAAGTAATTCTGTTAAGACAGGCATGTTTCAATATCCAATGGGACCAATATTCAAGTGGACAAAGTCAACTGGCCAACATTGGCCAAGTCAACATTGCACATGTTACACCATAAAGCAATGTGCAGGAGGGTTCAAGACCTCACATATCTCTAGCTTCTTTTCTCGTTAGTCTTGCTTTTACTTGCTTGTGGTCGTGTAACGACACACTTCCTTTCCTCTTGGTATTTTCAGCATCGGTATGCTGACGGAACCAGTTGAGAAAAGGTGTCCGGCAGGGAGACTCGATTTCGCCTATGCTATTCACCGCCTGTTTACAGGAGATATTCCGGGGCGTGAAAAGGGAACAGTTGGGAATAAGAGTTAATCGAGAATACTTAAGTAATCTGCGATTCGCTGATGATTTTGCCCTCCTAAGCCACTCAGGACAAAAACTACAAAGCATGACCAAGGAGTTAGACAGGCAGAGCAGAATGGTGGGGCTAAAAATTAACATGCCGAAAACCAAAGTTATGTTCAACAGACTAGCAAGAAAACAGCAGTTCGCAATTGGTGGCGAGGTGCTGGAAGTGGTAGGAGAGTATATCTATTTGGTTTGGTTTGGTTTATGGGGTTTAACGTCCCAAAGCGACTGAGGCTATGAGAGACGCCGTAGTGGAGGGCTCCGAAAATTTCGACCACCTGGGGTTCTTTAACGTGCACTGACATCGCACAGTACACGGGCCTCGAATTTCTCCCCTAAAGAAATTCAACCGCCACGGCCGGGATCGAACCCGCGTCTTTCGGGCCAGCAGCCGAGCACCATAGCCACTGAGCCACCGCGGCGGCTATATCTATTTGGGGCAGGTAGTGACCGCTGATCCGGATCATGAGAGGGAAAAAACTAGAAGAATAAGAATGGGGTGGAGCGCATATGGCAGGTTCTCTCAGATCATGAATGGCAGTTTACCAATATTCCTCGAGAGAAAAGTATACGACAGCTGTATCTTACCGGTACTCACCTATGGGGCAGAAACGTGGAGGCTAACAAAGAGTGTTCCGGTTAAGCTAAGGATAATGCAGTGAGCTATGGAAAGAAAACTGATAGGTGTAACATTAAGAGCTCGGAAGCAGGCAGAGTGGATGAGGGAACAAACGCGGGTTAATGATATCCTAGTCGAAATCATAAGGAAGAAATTGGCTTGGGCAGGCCATGTAATGGGTTAATTCGATGCTTTGCCCTGCAGTGGGCGTAGTCAGACTGATGATGATGATTATGATGATGATACTGATGGGAGAATTTCCAAATGCGCTGCTGGCGACCTGTCTAGCAAGCTTTCAGTGTGTGTGTAGGAGGTTTGACATAAGATTGCTTCAGGATGTGTAAGCCGACCAATGTTGGTAGGCTTAAGCAGCCAACCAATCCGTTTCAATAAATTTCAAATGTCGTGCATCTCTGTTGGGACTGTTTAGTTATTAAACACAAAAAGAGCCTCGATGTTGCCGAACAAATATTATGAATATGCACCGTAAAATGATCGAGGAAAAACAGTTAATCCTGCTAAAAGCAGAGAATTATTTTGCTGGAGAACTTCATGTCTTGGTTTGGTGACATGTGAAGGAGGTTAGAACTTTGGCTGTATATCTGGAACTATGATAATCAAAAACAGTCTGTTGCAATTTTTTTCATGAATGAATTCACTTTTTTACGAGAAAAATTAAAAAGAAACGATTTTTTATATACATATTGACTTTGAAACAGGCCTATCACTTAATGCGAATGCGCTTTTTGGATGCAATGCACAGTTGGCAGCATAACCGCGATTTGTGACCTGCACTTCCGGAGACGTCATGCGGGTTTATTCCACCGTGCTGACATCGGCTGCAGCATCTGCGCACGGCACATGCGCCGGATGTAACATCCGCCGGAAACATCCCGGAGTACGTCTGCAATGCACACGTCCACAGAAAGCGGTTTTAGTTCATACTATTTTTTTCCTCGCACTGCGAATACGGCTGAATACATATTTAGGATCGACCTGATGCAAGGCTTCTGCGGACTATAATTTCGAGGTTAGCTATTATTTTTCGTTATACTTGTTTCGAATTTATAATCACTGTAGATCTATGCGCATAAAATGGTTTTACTCAATTTATCATAATCAAATAACGGGCAACTGCGTTAATGTTTCGGTTTCGCAGGAAAGCCGGTGTGGCACGAAGTGGTTCCTACACACTACTTGAAGACGCTGGCGGCGACGAAAACGCTATGGCTCAAAGCAAAGATCGCGTGGCATGGTAAAAGGAAAGTGCTGCTCAGCTTTGTCCAGTATTTTTACAATCCTTGAATGCTAGCTTGGCTCCGCTGATAGTCAGGGTTTTAATGGGGAAATAACTTTCTTGATCCTTTTAGAGCTAGCTTTTGTTTATCGCATCCGCAGAGCAGTGCTTCAGCATTCAGCGGCGAACCGTATATATTTTACTACGGTCTGCAACAATCATGCACGAGCACCTTGCCTCGATAGACGATGCTCGCATATCGCAGCAATCTGGCCACATCAGTCGCTCATACAAAAGCGAAATACCGTTGCTTTAAGCGGCCGAGTGAAACCTAGCGTCAATATGGAAGCAGTCACCAAAAAACAGTACAGTTATGAGGTTCCATTGCACCTTTGGTAGGTGCCTGCTTTTTTACCGCCCAGAGTGGGTCGTTTCCTGTACGAGTGCAATCTGGAGTTGCTCTCGCTGCTATATCTAGCGAGCCGCCGACGACTGGCACAGAACCTGCGGTCTGATCGAGGACGAGAGTTTAGCCAACGCTCAAATACAATTCTGCAGCAGCGAGACGACTTCCAAGAAAGGTACTGTTACAACAACCTACAATGACCTGCCGAAAATAAGCATTTTGCCCATACAGGGTCTCTCTAATGCCTCGCAACAACTGTCTGCAATATTTTCCATCAGTCCTTGAGGCTGCTAGGCTAATTATTAAGTATCAAGCCGCCACAATATTACAATATGCATACAGAGTTGACTATAAGGGCATGCTTTCTACACAGAGTGAGTAGGATAAAATTTAAGCTCCCGTTCTGCACATCCTTCCAAACACGTTGACCACTATGACGAAATTGGAGATTCAGAATAGTTTTCGATTAGCTGTTGAGCAAGAATGTGAGATGAAAGTTTCTGCGGAATGTAGGCATGAAGCCCTTAAGCTGTTTACATTTTTAAACCCAAGAGAAACCCCACAACAAACATTCGAACGGGAATTTTATTTCTGCTGTGCTGCAATTTTGTCTTTCTGTTTCTTTTTTTTTTCTCTTCTATGACATATGAAAGAACGTGGAATGGAGTGCAGTGCAACTGTTGGTGGTGGCGCTCTTCTGTGAGTATTTCTCTTTTAAAAATTTACAGGTTGTTTTTTTTTCAATAAGAAGACGAACACGCAAGCAGCGCCAGATACATTTCAACTCCACGCGTTTTTAAACCTTAAGAGCACTCCAAAAAGCAACCTGGTCGATTTCGGAGATCGGCCAAAAACAGAACATTTAAGAACAGTTTAAGCAATTCCAATTTCACACTCAAAGACGGACACAGCAGAGAAATAGCGCAGAATTAGAGCATAAAGTAAGAATGGTCGAGAAATTCAAATGTAAGGGACTTAACACCGAGTGCGAGTGCACTTTTTCCGTTAGTACTGTGGCCTAGATTACCTGTGCTGTGTGAAAGCGACCATGGTTTCGCTTGGATTTCGCTGTCTGTCTTTCGCAGCACGCATCCCTCCGTTATTCTGCGAAAAATATTGTTACCGTCAACTCTATAGCTTGTGGTCGATTAATTAAAATATTCAAACAACAAGAGGAGACTTTTAACATCTACTCAGGACTTTTTGTTATGCTCCTTTTAGTGTTTTAGCACTAGAGCCCCCATTCAACGATTTCGCCGTTCTCGATTATTTCCGGCTCATCCAAACTGCACAGGACGAGTAAGGTGGGCCGCTTAGGTAACATGACTTTAGGAGGTAATCACAACCTACCCACCGGATAGCGAGGAAACTGCCCTCTGTAGCTTGTGGCAGTTTAATTAATGATTGATCGCGAGAGGTTGCTCGGGACGACTAGCCTGGATCTCACAAGACCCACCGATGACAGCGCCTGCCATCACAGGTCATTAGCGCATCGTTTAAGCGCTGCACCTCTGCGCCTGGAATGGTATGAGGACTCCCAGTGATTTTCGTGTGTAAAGTACAGAATAACTAATTCCGCGTATATGTGCATAAGCCATGAACGCTATCCCGTCGTGCCCTTTAATTGGAGCTTAAGTGTCCCTACAGACCCTGAAACTAAACGGAGCTGAAAATCGAAGTGCTTAGCGCATCATATTCGCATTTCGATTAACCCCTATAAACAACCTTTTTTGCTGTGTACATTCTGCTGTTAGAAGTGTGTTTGTGCATCTGAAAATGAGACTGAAGGTACAGGCGTACCGGCTTTAACCACTGAGACATTGACGCCGCCAAACTACGCATGGTTCATGTTTAATAGCTCACCAGGCTGATAGCTGTCTTCTGTCAACCTGACGAGCTATTAAACGTGAACACAAATAAACTGCCACAAAAATCTCACATGTAATTCCTCCGAACAATTTCTGCATCACAAGAGAAAATTAAACACCACATTGTTCAGCCCTCTTCGAGACCAAAAAGTTACGGCAGCAACTTTACTCTCGATCCCTTCATTCGGTCTAGACCTAGTATTCCCCTCCTTTTAAACATATTGTAGCGTTTTCTTCTACAAAGGGTAACCGAAAGACCACTGCATGAAGTCTTTCTCAGGAACGCTACCTCAAGAAGCGAATGGGTTTGTAAATTAGCGGTAGAATTGAGAAGATATCTCCCGCATATCGAGCATAAAACCGTAAGCGTCCTTTTTTTCTGACACGACAAGCCATCACAGACTACTTTAGTGGAGGAACAGCTGTCGAACTTGCCGCGACCAAAATACAAAGCTCACGTCCAGGCGTACCATTCCGGGCGCACGGGCACGTAATCGTAATTTAATTCAAATTGAGAGCATTCGCTAAACGCGAAAAGTATTGGCTACTGGCTGAGTGTCGCCTCTTCATAGAGCTGCATCGCGTGTCGATAGACGTCGCTTCCGCTGCGCTTCTGCGGGAAACACTGATATGCCAAATGCGATGCCCAAGGTGCTGCTAGAAGTCGGTGGTGTGCTTCCTTCGAAGCAGCGTAGCTGAAGAATAATATTTCTCATCATTAATGTGAAGTGGGCCGCTGGTCTTAGTTCCAGGCCTTTATCGACAACTGAGTCTCGACAACTGAAAACGACCACTGAGCCTCGAAGTACATACTTTGGTACCTTCAATTTAAATCGTTGTCAGCTCTAGTGTTTCCCCTCAGATTATTTTAAGACAGTCTGAGCGTGATCTACTGTTTTGTTCAAATAATTTCGCAACTTAAAATTTCTCTAACACTCGCAAGTGCACCTAAAAAAACATATTCATCCTGTGAAAGAAAACTGCGTGCGACATGCACAATGCCATATTTAACGGGACGCACTACTGTGAAGGTAAACTGAAGCGTCGTCTAATGTACAGGCCCAACAATGGTTTGATTTGGTTTTATTGGGTTTAACGTCCCGAAGCGACTCAAGCTATGAGGGACTCCATAGTGGTAGGTTCAGTGAATTTCATCTACCTGGGGTTCTTTAACGTTCACTGACATTGCAGAGTACACAAGCCACGATATATCTAAACAATAAAGCAAAGCAGGTGTTCATACTGCAGGTACGTTCATTTTAAAAGAAGCTCTCAGTCTTAAAACGAAGGTGTCTTATTAGAAACTCATCGAAAGAGGAGAGTACAGCAATCTGTCGTAAATAACGAAGAGCATACTTGTGATGAACATGCTCTGTTTTAGAACTTGTAACGTGAAAGCAGAAGCAAATGTGTTCTTACAGGCGTTTTTCTACCTCGACCTTAGGCTGAAGGGGTTCCTTTTCGTTTCCTGGCATACGGGAGGCGAGGTTTTCTATACCCAGTGCCGCAGCTTGCCCGCAAGTGAAAAAATACGTAGAAGTTTTCTTTGGTCCGATTTTCAGCATTTGGGAGGTTAAATGTTCGGAAATGGGTTTTTTGAACCACCTTGTACAACAAAACTGTCTTGTTCCACCACACTCTCTGACCAAAGCTGCCCCTGCCCCATTAAAATTCATCATCATCATCATAATCGCTTTTCGTTTCCCTGCTCGCAGTAACCGTGATGATCTTCTTCGCCGGAGCGGATGACGAGAATGCCCGAGACGTCCCAGAAGTCCTGGCAAGATTCTTTATCGATGAAGAAGCTGAATCACCAGGAAAGGAATGAGGTGGCGCACAACGGCTGTGAACAAGACGGACCAGCAAAAAGTTTGAACACATCAAATGTGGAATAAAGCTGGCGTTTCTTTTTCCTGCTTTTTCGATAAAAAAAAACATACAGCTCATATGCCTTGGTACTGATTTGGCGCTGCTTCTTACAGCACGAACTATCAGGGACAAAAGTGGTATACGCCACGCGGAGGGAGCAGAAGCAACAGAAAACTGCATTGCAACGCCATCTACAGTCGGCATCTGGGATGGAGACAGCCAATGCGTGACCTTTATTATCAGCAGGCATGTCACTTGGCTCGTTTCAGTGTTTCGTGCTTTAGCTCACCATAATGCCGCAGTTTTCCATTGCTCCAGCTCGCGCCGCGTGGAGTATAGCACTTTTGTCCGCGATAGTACATTTCTAAAACTCTAAATATAGCTAAAAATACGATTTTTGAAACGATGCCGCGTACAAAAAGAGTTAACACAGGCATGTATTCTCTACGAACAAAGGCTTCTTCAAGGCCTCGTCCAGACGCGATCATGGAATGAAAGGATTTTCTTTATGAGCCAGGAAGCCTACAAGAGTAGCAACCGGGTACATTCACGCGTTTAAATGTTTGAAAGGTGCAGACGTATTGAATCAATACATTGTTTATCACAATTATACAACGATTTCAAATTAAGAAACGTACTTGACTCCCTGCAACTTGAGGCGTGGACGGTTTGTGTTTTTTGCCAAGAAAAAACGTTGAGCTCTGAAGGCGAGTATAGGAGTAAATTAAACGCTGTCTTGTTTAAGGCAGCTTATCTTCCTACGTTTTCTCTGCGAGTCTTTATGGTCAATTTTTTATTAGGGTGCACAGTCGAACACAGTTGTTGTGTCTAACAAATCTTCGGTTTGAGAAACAGCTACACAAGATTGGGCATCTGGGAGAAAGCTTATACTGAAATTTAGAGTTGAGGTGAATAGCTGAGGTATCCTGCCGTGGCGTCCTGTCACTCTGCGTGCGTGCCTATGTCCTGAGTATGTGATGAATGATCCCCAGCGTTATCGGGGAAGTGTGCGCAAAATGTTTTGCAGTAAGGTAGCCCTCAGCTATAACTACCCCTTAGCCCACAGTGCAAAGTGGGTTCTAGTCAGGAACTAATTAATATTCCATAACCGTATTTCTCCTGAAGAAATCTAAACGCAGCCCAAATGAGCGGTACATATGGCTAACCCTGCCTCAGAAGAGTAGAGAAGCGGCGAAAATTAGCGGGATGAACGCAAGCTAACGGACGGATTGTGTGACATTTGAAACTGAAGTGGTGAAATTAATAAATCCATACGAATTTCGCGATGCTTTCCGATCGAATTTCGATTGCTGTATTCATTTCGCAGCGATTCAAGGTGCAAGAGACTGTGTTATTAATAAAGTACCCAAAGCCGCCGCGGTGGCTCAGTGGTTATGGTACTCAGCTGCTTATCCGAAACATGCGGCTTTGATCCCGGCCGCGGAGGTCGAATTTCGATGGAGGCGAAATTCTAGAGGCCCGTGTACGGTGCGATGTCAGTGGACGTTAAAGAACCCCAGGTGTTCGAAATTTCCGGAGCCCTTCACTACGGCGTCTCTCATAGCCTGAGTCGCTTTGGGACGTTAAACCCCGTGAACCAAAGCAAACTAATAAAGTACCCAACTTGAGTGCAGCTATTACTAGGACGAAAGAAGCTGCCGTAAGGTGTACAGAAACAGCACAAATTTTCGCTGTTCCACCGCCGTCCGCGCAGTCGCTGCGTCAACTTTGTTCACACATGACTGTGCACAGCTAACCTGCAGAACCACCCTTCATTCAGATAAAGCGTGCCGTCTGTCAGGTAAAATGTACAATGGAAGCTCAGCCCCCATGGCAAGTTTACTTGAAGCCACCACAGGTGATGACGCGACTAAAGCATTCATTCACGGTACGAGCGATTATGTAATCAATTACAAATAATTCTAAAGCGCATTCAGTGCGTAACTTGCTCAGTAAAAAATCCTTTTGAACTTACGTAATGTGCGCAATATATATGCGCTAAAAGTATTGTTTCCATAAATTAGTTGCACAACTAATGCACTCAGTGGAATGATAAACAAATGAAAGAAGGCACCGAGAGAATGATCACATGAATCAAGCGTACTTTGTGGACCACCCGCGAAGCACACGAGGTGACGTCCAAGTGCTGATAAACACGGAGTCACTCTAGATAACCCAATGGAACTGAAGGTGTGGCGAATAACAAAATTTATTTTTTGAGACCATTAGTTTATTCGTCTCTCAGCGTCACCAGAGCTCGGGGAGATTTGAGTTTCTCAAAAGCAGGACAATCTGTATGGCACCCCTATTCCTCGGTTTAATCTTTTAGGCTATGATGCAGTGCTGTTAAAGAGCTAATGGGAGGTAGTTATTACGAAGGGCCTGCGTCCTGCAGTGCGAACGCGAAGGCACCCGTCTAGTTCGGCATCTTGGCTGAGAGAGAAACTAGAGGGTGGAAACACGGTGCTGTTCAAAAATACCTCTCAAATCGCCTCTCAGGGGAGACATAGATCACTCATGTGATGGACTGAAAAGCTGTCAACTTAGGTTTCGCGCTTGCTTTATGGCAAGCTTCGACGACCCGGGAACAAGTGTATCTCCGTTTACCACTGGAAGCAGAAGAAAAAGATAACGAAGCGCGAGAAATTTAGGCAGCTGCTTATCTGACACAGACCTTTAAAGGGGATCGCCCATTTGCCGTCTAATCTTAACAATAATAGCCTCTGCATCCTAGCAACACGTTGAGTAGTTCGAACACAGTGACGTCACGAGTGACTACAGACTATCTCCCACGCACTCTGTGAGAGTAAAAATTTTGAACAAATGAAAAATGATATATCCATGGCTTCCAGTGGGGCCATGATTAAACCCCCGGAATGGGTTATTTTTGGGACTCAGAATGAGGCCCATGCAGTGATCTCGTGCAAATTCTCACGGCACACCCATTATTCTGTTTCAGCCTAATACACCACACCCGAAAACATTCACAATAAGTCCTCCCACCTTATCGTTCCGAAAAAAAAAAACTTGGGGACGCTGAAGCTTCATTTTAAAGACTGGAATGCGATAGAGTTACTGTGTCCCGTTCATATCGCTTGCTCAGTTACCTAAGTACGAATTAGCACAGTCATAATTACTTATGTACGCCAATGTCCATGCCTTTAAGACACTTTACTAAGCCAAAAGCCATAGCGCAAGCATTAATGGTCTATGCCAAAGACAGTGACAATACTCTCTTCTGTGAGGCAAGGTTACGCGATGTCCCCTCCGCATTTTGCCGTTTATCTGGAGCCGCTCTGTTTCAGTGCTCTGTATACAAATAATATCCATGGCTCCTCTATTTTGGGTAATGAAGTCAAGTGCTAGCGTATGCTGACGTTCTTGATTTTTCTGCATTGACAAGTACAGCATTAACGAAGCTGCATTCACAATAGATCAACTTTGCATCCTCTCTGGAGCTCAAATGAATCGATCTAATAGCTGGGCTCTGCGGATAAGTTCATGGGGCTCAACGCCACTCCTTTACACCGGAATAGAATGGTCATGTGTGTCGTGTAAATGTCTCGAGGTTTCACTTCATGCATTTGAGTGAAGTGCACAAAACTGGAAGGAGCGGGTTCTGGAGTTCAGTGTTATGCTCACATGTTTTGTGCCACATAGGCTTTCGTTTTTTGGTCGTGCTCAGGCCTGCAATACCTTTCTGCCCTAAAAATTAGTTACGCACACACCAGGTCTTGCGCTGCGCTAGGCATTACATCGAGCATTTTCATCGAATATTTGCCACTCTTATTCAGGCATCCAGTGTCGACCCGATGAGCAGTGATAACCTTTTCAGGACTATTTGTCTGAGTATTTGACCTAGTTGGTCTGTTTCCAATGCATTTAGTAGCCCATTTCTTCTTTTTGGGATTGTTCCAATCCGATTATCAGAGAACTGCTGCAGTTTAGTTTCGTGGCCCTGTATTGAAACTTCGTGCGTTGTTTTGATATTTTACTGAGCGCCCCTTTTTACTAGGCTTAGTGCAGAAAGTTTGTTCATCTTGGGGGATTTTCACACTTCGATTTTCTAAAGAGTACTCATATTCTGTTCCGCGTAAAAGTCTATGTAGAGATACGACAACGATGATCTTTCCGCCGCCATTGTATGATTCCGTGTACTTCGGCCTCAAGGGTCATGATGTGTTATAGCGACTGGGTAAAATGCTGTTCCCTCCTTGCACCAAAACGTTTGCTATAAATTACAAACCGAAGCTTTACCAATTTAACCGTGGCTACAGCAGTAAAATATTTTGTGGCTTCTGTAAACTGTCGTCTGTGCAGTGCACCTGAAACCATTGGACACAGTTTTAATTAACTGCAAGGATGTAATTTTGGTCTGGGATGTGCTGCAAAGGACACTAACGAAACTTTGTTTAAAATTTATACAGTGTACGTTACCTTCTGGCTACTCAACCTGATTACGAAATTTATGACTTGTTTTTCATCATTGTACTTAATAGCGTTTGGAAAAAGTGCATGTTGGACCGATACGCACAGGCGGGAAATATTTCAGAGCCACATGCTGCGTCATGAGCATTCTTGTCGTTATTGGACGTGTTGTCAAGAACGTCTAGTGCTATATGCTTGTTTCCCGAAAGCAATTAAGAAATGGGCTTTGGTCAATGCTTCTGCAAAAACAGCTGATGCAGCTTTTATAGCATTCAGTTATTAATTTTTGTCGCTCACGCCCGAAGCTTACATTCACTGGAGACCGGCTGGAAATGTCGTTGACTTATCGCAGCAGTAAGAGAGCGTCTCTGTTCAAAGCGGCCAAAACAACCACTGTCGCTACTCCGAAGGCCCTCTGCCATGACACCTTGGTGGCAGTCGACCTGCCGCTGCCGGCCGGGTGTTGTTTCTCCTTTCTATGGTGGGCCACTTTTCTTTCCGCTGCTTCCGGTCCGGTTGTGCACAGTCCGGAGGGTTTGTCGCAGCTAGACCCTTTCGGACAGGCGGAGCATGCCTCACCAGCCTTGTACACCGGCCTTTTCAGAACGTTTCCCCCGACGCCGTAGTTGCACACGTACAGCTGCCTGTGTGGCATCTGGGTAGCCCCGACGACGGTGAACTCGGCATATCCGCAACCTATGTGGCTCGTCTTGGCCCACACAACCTGGGAGAAGTGGCCGCACGTCCTCGGGCCTTTGTCCTGAAAGTTGCGAACCTCGTCCGGCGCACAGTTTGTGTGCTCATTGAACCACGCTTCGAGACGGCTAGCCCAGTGGTTTCCAGGGAACGCTCTATCCATGGCTATCATGCCCATGTTTTGTCCCGTATTGTTGAACTTGATTGTGAAGCGGTCGTGGTCGTCGTCATGTTCAGGGTAAGGTTCGGGGCCTGTACACTGCTCCGCGTGTGCCTGAGCCACTGAGGCCAGCTCGTCATCCCACACAAGCCGAAACATGTCCGCAGCTGGTGGAAAGCCCTGCAGCTTTCCCAAAGCCACCTTGCTGCGGTAGTCGTTGTGCATCTTCAGAATCAGCCGGCGCTCGGCAGAGCCCAGCACCTTCGTCTTATCGATGTAGCAGTTTTTGTTGGGGGGCTTGCAGGCCGTGTGGGTTGGCCGTCGCTTAACGTACTCCACCTTGCATTCCTGGACAGCTGGCAGAACGAGCGAAGAAAAGCAAAGAACTGCGAGCAGGAGCCGAGGTGCTTCCATGTCTACAAGTCTTCTTCCTCAAGCGCATGATGATGATGATGATGATGATGAGATCCTCAGGCTTAATGGCACATACCCACGGCGGGGTATTGGCCAGGGTGCATAGCGGATACAAACGCACTCATCTACAGGGAATGGAGTATTTTGATAATTTTGGGACGCAGAGCTAGAATTTGTACAACACAAAAATATTTGAAAGCTGGCTTCATTTTCTTCGCCTACTGCAGTGGGCCGCGTTCCCGGCAGCCTACTGAACATGAAGCGGAAGAGGCATGGTAAACAATGTTGCTGCTGTTGTTGTCCTCAAGATAATGGCGCGTGCCCACTGCGGGGGATTGGCCAAGACACAGGCGGCGACTGACGGGGGCTCAAAACGTTAAAGAATGAAATAAAATACATGAACAAATTTTGAAAGTAATAACAGAAACAACAATAATATTAACAATAAATAAATAAAAGGAATTCAGATTTGCATTATAAATACCGAAGTCATTCACTGTGAGGTAGGTGACTGAGAGGTAAAAGACATTATATTACATCCCATTAATTACTAAATGTGACTCGAATGCGTAGTCGCCGGTTTATCATACGACGTTACTGGAGGTTCGTGGTGCAATTTAGCGCTGTTGAACAAAATCGCCGTCCCAGGACAATGCAGATCACAAGAAAGAAGTGACTTTGGGCTAAATATTTTGGTGTTAGCGGCATTAAAATCCTGGATCAAGATTACGAAGTAGGGATTGGACAGCGCGATTTTTTCTATATCGGTCTCATTTCATGAGCGGCTTCTGTGGCCCTCAGTGATCTCAACAACGAATACAGAGATATTCTAGACGCGCGCACTGAAGGCCCAATAGCTGAAATGGAGCTATCATTTTCCTTCACTTCTGTATGCTTAGCCTCGGAAACTCTTCGAAAAGTGAATTTTTAGAAAATTTATTTCCTAGGATCTTACTTCCGAGGTAGTGCCCGCAATGGTCACGAAATCTCTTATCATTGCAATTTATTTATATTGTACGGGTGCGTCTTCGAAGCGCAGGTCGTAGGCCGTTGATCAAAGACGCGTCACGGCAGGCACACACCCAGAGTCACTCCGGAACCAGCACAGCACTTCGTTCACCTCTTCGTCGCACCGCGTGAACGGATGCCGGTCGTTCCCATTACAGTTACCTCCCCGGCGAAAAGGAGCCATCCTGGCGACTTACGGGGACGAAAGAGTTGGTGGGTCATAGTAGGGCTTAAGACGCTCGACGTGTACAGTTTCACGCCCCCGGCGACGATGATCCGGAGATGGGTTAAGGGGCTCAACTACGTAATTCACGGGAGAAGTTTGTTGTAGAACGCGGTAAGGGCCGTGATAGCGGGAAAGCAGTTTCGTGGCGAGGCCGGGAGTGGAGGAAGGCACCCAGAGCCAAACCAGTGCACCGGAGGGATATGACACGGGAGGGTCCGAGGGGTCCCGACGGTGCTTCTGGTGCCCCTGCAGTTGTGTGGTGAAAGAGCGCGCAAGTTGTCGACATTCTTCGGCATACATGTGAGCGTCGGAAAGGGATGTGGTCTCGGAAGGCTCAGGACGGTAGGGGAGGATGGTGTCCATGGTGGATGTAGGCTCGCGACCATATAAGAGAAAGAAAGGGGAGAATCCCGTCGTTGTCTGCGTAGCCGTATTATAGGCGTAGGTTACGAAAGGAAGTACTTTGTCCCAGTTGGAGTGGGCGGTATCAACATACATGGCGAGCATGTCACTGAGTGTGCGGTTGAACCGCTCAGTCATGCCATTGGTTTGTGGGTGATAGGCCCTGGTACAGCGATGAACGATTTGGCATTCCTTTAGCAGCGCCGCGACGACTTCCGAGAGAAAAACACGGCCACGGTCACTGAGCAGTTCTTTCGGGGCTCCGTGACGAAGAACAAGACGGTGTAGGATGAAAGAAGCAACATCCTGTGCGGTAGCAGATTGGAGAGGCGACGTTTCTACGTAGCGGGTGAGGTGGTCAACGGCCACGATGACCCAGCGGTTGTTAGCCGAACTCGTTCGAAGCGGACCGTAAAGATCGATGCCGAGGCGGTCAAAGGGGCGGGCAGGGCAGGGTAACGGCTGCAATGGAGCGGGGTCGTGGCGGGGAGGGTTCTTGCGACGTTGGCAGGCTGTACATGACCGAATGTACTGACGTACGAAGCGGTACATACCGCGCCAGTAATAGCGCAGACGCAGGCGAGCATACGTTTTCAATACACCGGCATGGCCGCATTGTGGATCGGCGTGGAAAGAGGCGCAGATCGCAGCACGGAGGTGGCGAGGAATCACCAACAGCCACTTCCGCCCGTCGGAGAGGTAGTTACGCGGGTATAAGAGGCCATCACGAACGGCAAAATGGTGGGCTTGGCGACGAAGAGTCCGGGACGAAGAAAGTGGCGAGGGATTAGACAGTAAGGTGAGGAGGGAATTGATCCAAGGATCCTGCTGTTGTTCGGAAAGCATATCAGGGACACCGAACGACGAGAAATCGTAGGCACAGACGAGGGCAGAGGCGGAATCGCAAGGGAGTGGTGAACGGGAAAGTGCGTCGGCGTCGGAGTGCTTGCGTTCAGAGCGATAAATAACGTGAATATCAAATTCCTGGAGACGTAAAGCCCAGCGGGCAAGTCGGCCAGAGGGATCTTTGAGCGAGGACAGCCAGCAGAGAGCATGATGGTCGGTGACGACATAGAACGGCCGGCCGTAGACGTAAGGGCGGAACTTGGCAATCGCCCAAATGATGGCGAGACATTCTTTTTCTGTGACAGAATAGTTGGATTCCGCCTTGGTGAGGGCGCGGCTGGCGTAAGCCACAACATATTCCGGATGGCCAGACTTCCTTTGGGCAAGAACTGCGCCCAACCCCACACCGCTCGCGTCAGTGTGAATCTCGGTCGGACAGTCGGGATCAAAATGGCGGAGTATTGGGGGGGAGACCAGGAGGCGACGTAAAGTGGTGAATGCTTCATCGCAAGCGGGGGACCAAGACGATAGATTCGGGCTGCCGGCAAGAAGCTGTGTTAAAGGTGCAATGATATAGGCGAAATTCCGGACGAAGCGGCGGAAGTATGAACACAAGCCTACAAAACTGCGAAGTTCTTTTAAGGTGGTCGGTTTGGGAAAGTCAGCGACGGCGCGGAGTTTGGCAGGGTCAGGAAGGACGCCATCTTTGGAGATGACATGGCCTAATATCGTCAGTTTCGTGGCACCAAAGTAACATTTCTTCAGGTTTAGCTGTAGCCCGGCAGCAGTAAGGCACGTGAGAACGCGCTGGAGGCGTAGTAAATGAGAAGAAAAATCTTTGGAAAAAACGACAATGTCATCCAGATAGCACAGACACGTTTCCCATTTGAGCCCGCTGAGAATATTATCCATCATTCTCTCGAATGTGGCTGGAGCATTGCATAGGCCGAATGGCATGACATTGAATTCATACAGGCCGTCTGGGGTGACGAAAGCGGTTTTAGGTCGGTCAGCGGCAGCCATGGGTACTTGCCAGTAGCCAGAGCGTAAGTTTAAGGACGAAAAATACTCCGCTCCCTGCAAGCAATCTAGTGCGTCGTCGATTCGGAGAAGAGGATAAACATCCTTGCGAGTAATCTGGTTGAGACGACGGTAGTCCACGCAGAACCGAATGGAGCCATCTTTTTTCGTCACCAGGACAACAGGAGAGGCCCAAGGGCTGTGAGAGGGCTGTATTATGCCGCGCTGTAGCATATCGTCGACATTGTCACGGATGACGCGGCGCTCTGTGGGCGAGACGCGGTATGGTCGCTGGCGCAAGGGGGCGTGCGTACCTGTGTCGATTTCGTGAGAGACGGCAAACGCATGGCCCAAAGATGGTTGGGAAAGGTCAAAAGACGTGCTGAAGCGCTGGAGAAGTGTGAGTAGCTGGTCACGTTGAGCGAGCGGAAGGTCGGCAGCGATGGCGCGTTGAAAGACGTCGACGGGAAGCGGAACGGGCGTGGTCGCACAACAGTTCAGGGGAGCAATCTCGGGACAGGCACGGTGATCGGAGAACTCGTGGGCAAGAGCAGGGTCCAGTTCTTCGACACGACCGAGGCATTCACCGCGAAGGAGTGAGGACGGGCAAGCAAAAGGGTTGGAGACATAAATGGCACAGTGACCATCGGAAATCGTGAGAACGGCGAAAGGAATCAGAAGGTGGTGTCGGCGGGTGGCAGCTGTGGTGGGTGTGAAGAGAACAGGGCTACTGAAGGCGGAGTCAGGTAGGAGCGGGACGAGGGCAGAAGAGAAGGGAGGTATGGCGGTGTCGGCAGCTACAAGAAGTTTAGCGGTGGGCACTGGCAGGTCGCACACGGAAACGTTACACACCGAAGATAGCGCGAGTTCAGCACGAGCACAATCAATCACTGCACGGTGGGTTGAGAGGAAGTCCCATCCTAGGATGACATCGTGAGAGCACGCACTCAGCACAACAAACTCGATGATATATGCTACGTCGTTGACAGAAACTCGTACCGTGCAGGCTGCGATGGGGTGGATGCGCTGTGAGCTGGCCGTACGGAGCGAAAAGTCAGACAGGGGCGTCGTCACCTTGCGAATTTTGCGGCGAAGAGAGTCACTAATCACAGACACGGCAGCGCCCGTGTCAACGAGCGCGAGAACAGGGACACCTTCGACAATCGCATGAATCACGTTGGCGGGAGGAAACGGAGGACTTGGCGAGTTCGCAAAAGACGCAGTTCTTGCCTCCGGAACTGCGGCAGTTAGTTTTCCTCGCGGATGGGTTCTGGTCGCCGAAGCATTGGGGAAATTGAACGGCGGCGAGGGGAAGGCGAGCGGCGAGTAGAATACTGGGAGCGAGGCATAGACGAGCCAGAAGAGCCATTGGTCAAGGGCGGCTCGGGATCGTATCCGTACGGATGCACCGCCTCCCCAGAGCGAGGCAAGCGCTGACGGCAGAGACGTGCGACGTGCCCTGGAAGTCCACAAGCGTAGCAGATGGGCCGATTATCGGCGGTGCGCCAAGGGTTCGTAGGGCGTCGTCGTGTGCGAGGAAACGAGGCTGGGGGAAGTGGCATGGACTGGGGTGGAGCATAATAGGCAGGGCTGCTGCGATACGTGGGGGAGGCAAGCGAGCCCGGTGTCCGGGTGACGGCTTCAGCATAGGTGAGTGGTGCGGCGACAGGAGGAGGCGGGGGGCTGGATGGCAGGACTGCAGCGACCTGCTCCTGAACAACACGGCGGATAGTCGGCGCAAGGGAGGGCGCGAGGTCGGCAGTAGGGCACACAGGGTCTGGAACGTGATGGAGAAGAGAAAGCTGGCGGGCGACTTCCTCGCGTATAAAATCTTTTACGCGCTCCATGAATAGGGATTGGTCCGAAGACGAGGGACCAAGAGACAAGCCAGCAAGACTCTCGGTAGGCGCACCAGACTGCCGCGTAGAAGCGCGTTGCTTGCGCAACTCGTCATAGCTCTGGCACAGCTCGATGACGGCACTGACGGAGGTGGGATTCTTCGCCAGGAGCATTTGGAAAGCGTCATCGGCTATCCCTTTGAGAATGTTCTTAACTTTGTCAGTCTCTGGCATCGAAGGGTTGACGCGCTTACATAAATCGACCACGTCTTCAATGTAGCTGGTGAATGTTTCAGCCGGTAGCTGGGCTCGAGCACGGAGACGTTGCTCGGCGCGAAGTTTCCGCACGGCGGGGCGGCCGAAAACGTCCGCGAAGCTTGCCTTGAATGAAGACCAGGTGGGAAGGTCGGCCTCATGGATACGAAACCATAAGTTTGCAACGTCTGTGAGGTAGAAAAGGACGTTGCTCAACTTCACGGCGTCGTCCCACCGGTTATAAGTGCTAACGCGCTCGTAGGAGGCCAGCCAATCGTCGACGTCCTGGTCGTCCGTACCGCTAAATGGGGAAGGGTCGCGCTGGCGTTGGACTCCGGAACAGAGGACGGTGGGAGGGATGGCCGGCGATGACTGCGTCGAAGTGTTTGGCATTGTTGGCGGTGCAAGTTGCGTTCCGCTCCGAAGTTCCAGGTTGAGCACCGGGACGGGGATCGAAGCACCTCCACCAAGTGTACGGGTGCGTCTTCGAAGCGCAGGTCGGAGGCCGTTGATCAAAGACGCGTCACGGCAGGCACACACCCAGAGTCACTCCGGAACCAGCACAGCACTTCGCTCACCTCTTCGTCGCACCGCGTGAACGGATGCCGGTCGTTCCCATTACAATATGACCATTTCTCGGAATATTGGAGTGCCATGTTCGTAACTTTAAGTCAGCGCTACAGTGCCCTCAAAGTCGGACATCTTTAGACAGGTTCAGGCTTGGTCATGTGTAAAGAAAAACTCAAGCGTAAATGGTTCACAATGTCCATAAACAAGACTTTTCTTTCGCTGGACTCATTGGTAATGTACCAGTGCATTCGTCCTTTAAGCCTACCATCAGGGAGAGTTCCCAAGTCGAGTATTTATAAAAGCAGCCGTTGGTACAGAACTTTGCTTCGTGTGGCTACCTCCCTTGTATCGTGCGGGATCAACAACCAACAAAAGAATTTGTTTTATCGGTTGCGTACCGATGCCGCTTTAACGCGGACAAAGCTGCAAAAGATCACTAGAGATACGTGTTATCGGTTGGTTTGTGGTTCATGGGGTTTAACGTCCCAAAGCGATTCAGGCTATGAGGGACGCCGTAGTGAAGGGCTCTGGAAATTTCGACAACCTGGGGTTCTTTACTGTGCACTGACATCGCCAGTACACGGGCCTCTAGAATTTCGCCTCCACAGAAATTCAGCCGCCGCGCCCCGTATCGAACCCGCTTCTTTCGGGTAAGCAGCCGAACGCCATAACCACTGAGAAACCGCGGCGGCTATACGTGATACGTGATATCGGCACTTGAGATAGGTGACTGTAGGTGATATACAAATCGGCCAAGGAAAAAAAGCAGGGGTGGTTCGTGGTTCAGTTTACTAAAAAAACTATATGTACTGTAAAAGTTCGAAAAGACAACTAAGTACATTATGTGCTGGCATCAGGGTAGCATTACAAGCTGTTTATGCCTTTACCAGAAGACTTCTAGTGAGATGACGCAACTTTCGTGTAATGATATTACGTTCATCAAGGAGAGGTGAATTATCCAGTATTGTGAAGTCACTTCCTTCTAGGCAATGGGAGTTATCCGGGATTGAGACGTGAGTTCCCTCCAACCAAAAATCGAATTTTTTATGAACCACGAAACATTTGATTCCCGCATGTCTTTTAACGCAATGACAGTAAAAGATAAG
Source organism: Amblyomma mixtum (assembly GCF_055824585.1). Taxonomy (NCBI): domain Eukaryota; kingdom Metazoa; phylum Arthropoda; class Arachnida; order Ixodida; family Ixodidae; genus Amblyomma; species Amblyomma mixtum. The sequence goes on from NC_143015.1 coordinate 64,221,003, forward strand.
ACAGCAAAGATAGTGAAACGTCAATTCAATGTTTACTTCTGGGAAAGTATGTTCCAGGTTTTCAAAAAAAAAGGCTTTGCAGAATTCTGTAAATTAGTCACTGAGCGGAACGTGAAATCCACCTGTGTACATCAAATATGCGGCTTCGGAGACAGAATTGAGATTGTAATTTTAATGCCAAGCTCCTAATTAACTAAAATCGGTTAATGAACTTTTTCGTGACCCCATTAGGAATGCATGCGAAACTAAGAGGTTGACGTATTTCTAAATATTACCATTTTGTACAATTTTCCCGCACGCTCGTGGAACATTCGCGTCCGTGCATTTAACCTGATACATGTAAATGGGCATGCGCATGTAACCTGCGTGATGCGGCGTTTCGTCTCCCAACACCATAACACGATTGATGAAGCTGAATCTGTGTTGCTTTCACTTTCGGCTATAAATAAGGGAAGAAACGCCCGATGCAACAGCCGCGTCACACTAATGAGTGGTTTCACGTCGACTACCACTGCCTTGCACGCGTAATTACAACAAATCAGTGGGAACGTTTGGGCCAAGTATCTGGAAACTTGAGTGCTCTAGAAGTATTTTACCAAAAGGCGCCGGGTGGAAATGCGACTATGTGTTTAAAGTATGGACATTCTCGTTAGCCTAAGTTGCTAAAATATACATTAAGATATTTCTGTTAATTACGTGCCTTGCGATGGCAATTATCATCTCCCTTTGGTTTCCCTTGGCCGTATAACCGCATAATATATGTGCACCGCTGGTTCTCACACACCATTCGGTGCCTCATTTCAAGAAATTTGAAACGCTCGATTTTGAACAACCTGCATATACTGCTCCGTAGGGCATGCGCACGTCCCAGTGTGAGTGAAAGAAAAAAAAAGAACCAAACCTTCATTTTTCCTGCCTTGGCAGAGTCCGTCTCACATATTTTAGTTGCTTTTTGTCTGACGCAATGAAAAGCATGCTCACAAAATTAGAGCCCTCCGTAATAGTCTTGAGGGCCTTATGGATCGTTGAGCATCCGTCCGATTAGCTCTTTGCTCGTCTTGAGATGGAGCACTTTTTTTAGGTTGATGTACAACGTTCACACCTGCGGCGCTGATCTTGCTGTTCCAATCTAAGGAGGTAGACGAACAGACACAACATTTGCGTTGTGTTTTCAGCAGCCTTAGAAATTACCAGGGGTGTCATAGCAAGAGTAATACTCATTCTCAGCGAAAGCTGGCCATTTAGGACAATGGCTAAAAGGTATGCATTTAATTAGACGAATAGAGCACAGGCGGAGCAAGTGCCAACTTCACCGATGTTGCACTTGTAGCAAATGTATTACGGAACATGCTTCGGGGTTTGAAAATTTATGGTCTCCGTAAAGAAGATGTGGGTTTTGCGTTGATATGTGCATACCTACACCTAAAGTCTTTACGCCAGGGTTATGTTCGCTCCTCTTTATGGCCATCTAACACCATAAAGACCGCCAGATTGCCCGACTCTCAGGCATGCAGCAGGACCGCTGGCTCCTGCAGTGGGCTGAGATTCTTCCTATCGAGCTTCCTGAACATATTCCAAAAGTCCTCTCTCATCGAATCTCCGTATCACCCTAATCCCACGAAACAAGTGCCCTACCCTACACGCGGGCCACAGACAGACCCACCCCTTACGTCATCCTGCCCCTCCTTTCTACCGTATCACTACATCCGCGAGCACCACCGTGTCCTTTAGAGGCATAATCGTACCAGGCCTTTTTGTAATTAAAAACCCCACTGCCCTCCTTGCACTACCCACACGGAGGGGCCGTATACTACCCCTCCGTTCACCACCGTACTTGAGCTTCTATTATTCGCTCATGACATCATCTCAGTCACCCAACTTCCATTCTCCCGCTTTTACACGATATACACCCACTCGAAGGCCGCAGTTCGTGCTCTCCGATCTCACAATCTCTCGCCGAAGACCGCATCAGTGAACTCTCCGACGCCCTCCTCTCCGCCAGACTCCCCTAGTAATGGTCCAGTGGATACCTGGCCACGCTATAATTACAAGCAGTAGGCTGGTACATCACCTCGCACGCGATATTCTGCAGTGGGAACCTGTGATCTTCCGGTCAAATTGGCCCTCCGCTAATGAAGCCCTCCTCCACAAGGAGCAAATCACGACTACAGACTACCGCTAACAAGTAAAAGGTGACTAGAGGCCGCGCATAACAACTGTCTTGGCCTTCCAAAGGGTTCATCGACTTCAGTAACAGTAGCCGAAACAGGGTGCCTTCCGATCGACGTCATCGGCGCTCAGAAAACTATGCAAACACATCTCCGGCATGTACTCCAAGGAAAAAAGCGCTTCCTGTACTGGGTTCACATTACGCACAGGAACACTGGCTTCGGCCAAGCACCGGAACTGCTCAACCTTCCTAATATTACTAAGCCAAAAATATTCCTGCCTACAAATATTCAACCCTAGACACTCTCGCCTCTCAAGATAAATGAGTACATACCAGGTGTAAATAAGAGGAGACACATGCTACAAGCGGCACCAACACATGCAGCGCACATCTCTCTCTCTAAGCACCCCGCACACCTCAAAGCCCGATTTCGTCCACTGACCCAGGGAGCCTGCTTTGCGCCTTTACGTTCCTCAAACCACAAATTACCATCATACGACCCGCCACGATGGCTGAGTGGTTAAGGCGTTCTTCTATTGAGCCGGAGTACCCGGGTTCGAACCCGACCACGGCGGCCACGCTTCGATGGAGGCGAAAGGCAAAGGCGCCCGTGTTCTGTGCGGTGTCAGTGCACGTTAAAGATCCCCGGGTGGTCGAAATTATTCCGGATACCTCCACTACTGCACCTCTTTCTTTCTTCTTTCACTCCCTCATCCTCAAAACCAATTTTCTTTAGCAATTGGCCGCCGGCATCCATTGCACTCATTAGCGCTGGCGTTGACAACGTTGCAGGCTAAGAATGGAAAGCCTAACCCACTGTCATACCCTTCAGGCAGACCTTAGGAGTCCTCTCCAGTCTTACCGACTGGAGCTCATCATCTTGAGCAGTGGATGACCAGTGTGCCGTTCTCTCCACCATACAGCAATTGCAGCTTTGAACCACGCAATACCTGGTGTGATATCTACACGTATACCAGGGAGTAATAAGGCGCTTTCTACAAATGCACTATTCCGTCCGTGGCGTGTACCGCCGAATGAGCTGCAGCAGATGCACGCTGAAGTGGCCCAGCCGGCTTAGAATGATAAACGTAACGTTGCAACATTCAAGAATTAGTAGTGTCAGGCGGCGCCGTTAGGTGTACTGGCCCGATAAAAACGAAACAAACCGGCGTTCTGTATTATTTTGTGCAAATAAACAATATTCTCGTTGTTGAGCTGGTGCAACTACTACTGCTCTAGCACATAACTGAATCAAGGACATTTTATTGCGAATGACAGCGTACAGCACCCTTGTGTGTCATAGCTGTTCATGAAACGCCACTAAAGACTTCCCGTTCCCGCAAGAAAAAACGCATTTGTGTTTGCAAAAAATTTATTGTTTGTTGAAAACACCAGTGCTGCCAGAATCTTACTCCCAAACAAAAGGAATGAAAACAAAACACGCATTAGCAACATCAACTTGGTGGCGCGATGCAGACAAAAACCCAGGGTACCATCCCGAACACAAACGTGCACTCGTGGTGCTCGCCGAACAGCATAATCTCTCCACTAGCAAAGATAGAACCAGTTGCAACATCTGGGGAACGCTCCAGAGTACCGGTGGAGGCAGCGACCTTCCTTGTGTTCTGCGCACCTGTGTGAAGAACATAAATGAATATTCGAATTATATTTTAAAACTACTAACTAAGAGAAGAATTCTTTTCTGTAAAATGCCATACATTAGTCTTCCTTGATTAAGTCTATTTCTCTGCAGATTCATCGACAACAAGAAATTGCCGTTTCAGAATGCCGCGAGTACGTGATGGACACTGATAGTGTACGATGGCTGGATGGAGAACAAGACGGAAAGAGCACAAGTTGGAGGAAATAAACCTAAATGTTCTGCTCTCGCGTAAACACATGGAGAAAAAGTAAGCGGGAACCCTCAGGGACCTTGACAACATTTCGATAAGAGGACTTGTCTGGGCAAAGCGTTCACCATAGGCGGGTTTAAATATGCCCTTCATGGTGAGGGAGAGGAGGTCGGGAATATTGGAGAGTGTTGGGTAGGGGAGCATGAATCTTGTCGACGCATTATGGCTGCTAAGGAGGATTAAACGGTTCACCTGCAAAACTGTGAAAAGAAATACGCCAGATGAGTAGAAAAAAATCCCAGGGATGGAGAGGTAGAGAGCGTGTGCTTGAAAGGCTGTGCCCATATGTGGGAAGCGGTGACAGGTGGCATGGTATGACTACTTAAGCTAAGCTGGATAAATTAGAACATAACTAAGAACTAGCGCTGAACGAAATACCATGAAGCGAAGAAGAAAAAGGGATGGGGGGCAGAGATAGGGCGAAAGGAGGAGGGAGGGAGGGACTGTGAAAGCAAAGGTTCCTGTGAAAGGGTACTAGGCGGTACAGAGCTTAAAAAAAAGTAAGTAAGAATAAACAATAACAAAAGGAAGGAAAAGATAGGAGAAGAGAAGGGTCTGTTAGGAGAGTAGAGTGAAAAACCCAATAAAGAGGCGATACGCAGCACTGAAAAAAAAACGGTATTGATTTTTATTGTTTTTATTTTCTCAGATCACGTTCAAGAATTTTCAAAGAATTTGGTCCGCGCCCGAATGCACGGGACAGATTGTAAGTTTCTTTTGGAGATGTTGATCACTACTGCTTCTAAGCTTTTAAATTTGTGGATTAGGAATGTCTCTCGGTAATTTATATCCCTTGCAGTTTTGACGCCTGAATAAAGAATTAATAATATGTCTATTTTTCCAGTGGAAGGTTATCTCGGCTTTCTTTACGTTGCTGTTTATCGTGAAGCTTGCGTTCTTCTTTCGCCACAAAATCTGCCAGTGCCTGTTTTTCATCCTACTTGTGGGACTATTTCACAGATTTGGCCTTTAAAAGAACTCAGTGTTCTTCACAACGTTATTTTAAAATTGCTCTGAATGACAGGGATGCGCCAGCTGAAGCCTTCTTCCATCGAGTAAGCATCAGTCCAAAGCGCACTAAGGAAGCATCTGACGTTAACTTTAATTCATCTTTGTATTGTTCTGTGCCGCAAGTAAAATTTGTAAGCCTGTAAGTGGAATATTTAATCGGTTTGTTTTGTGCGCTAGTCTCTGGCAACTAGGAATGCTGCTCTTTTGGGTTCAGGATGGTTAGTGCTACCAGTTTTGAGTCATTTATGCTTGTTCCGAGCGTACCTTCCGGCAACCTCTGCGACTAGCTCAGCAAAACTGGTCTTCACTCTAACTTGTAACTTTCTATTTCCGGCATTCCATTCCTTCTTCCTCAACTTATGCCTCATGGCACACTTCTCGAATAAAAAAAAACTCTCCTGGTGGGTGTCAAGTGTTTAGGGGACTTCACTTTAAGACTGATGTTGGTGGCAAAGTTCACGCCGGCGTCTTTACGGGAGCTAGACCCCGTGCCTTCTGCGCATGCGCACTGATCACCCGTGGCAGCTCTGCGTACGCGAAGCTAGGACTAGAGACTTTTAGTAGAGCGTACACAGACATACGCAAAGGCATAGCGAACGCTATAAAACATAGTCCTTCGTACTGCGCATGCACGAAACGTTATTTCAAATCGAGGTTTTACTTACGTCCGCATTACGTGCGCTGTTTTTCGAGTTTAGCATGCCTGCTCTTGCTTACGCTCGGAAAAATGGCGTTGTCAACATGGTGGCGCCCATGTCACCCGCTTCGGAGAGAATTCGTCAGTTTTATTGGTGTTGAGGCATATTAATTGTCTTTAATGGCACAGGTGATCTTCGCTTTGCGTACTCTCGCCGACAGCCGAACGAATGAGGGATAAACATTCCCTATTTTCGATGCTGTGTAACGATTCCGCCGTTCGTAATCCTAACAAGACACCACCGACTATGTATTGGCTTGATTTGGATTTTTACGTCAAGGTAGTCATAGCCTTACCAAAGGTAGTCGTTTCGGCAATAGCAGAAGGGTCCGAAAGAACTCAGCATGGTGTTATTAAAAGCCTTGCTCGGTTAAGTTACCAAAAAAAATTAGTCCCTTGCTTTACTGAACAAGCCATGCAACCGGATACCTACGCGATACGTCTTGGATAACCTGGGCTAAGTGCGAAAAATGTGTCACAAAATATTTTTAAATTTTAACACAAGGTGGCGCCACTGCGGCGTGCGCTATCGTTGCTTTCGTGTCACCATACGATAAACTAAAGGTGTTCATGCAATTTACTCTAACCTCCCCCTAAATGCTTGCGTATAACTTACGTACGCGCTCATACGCTATACTAAAAATCTCTGCTGTCAGCTGGCTGTTGTCTTCCTACGTGCTGTTCCGCTAGTATTGGATCCACAACCTCCGTCTGTGTGCAAGTGTAGCGGGTTTCATGAGTGCAGATCCGTGGGGGACCCAGGATGTTGTCAAGCTCCAGCTGTTTGAAGGTGTCACGGGTCCTAGCAGTGGGGGTTCGTGGGTGTTCCTGCGTGTTTTCGCTTTTGTGAATAGTCCGCTGTTCAGCGCTGGATAGAGCGGCAGAGCATGTAGGTCCACTTAAATGTGTTTGTTATCGCATATTTCATGTTGTCTGCCATTACTTGGACGCCTCTGAAATTGGGATGAAGGTCCTACCTGGCCACATGTGCCTAATGGTCTTGATGAATCTCAGCGGCTTGTATGATTTCGACGTGTTTTTGACAGTGTTCCATGCCCCGCAATAAATTCTGTACTTTTAAATCAACGCTGTGCGTGAACTGACAATTAATCCTACACCCCTCTCTACCCATCCTCTTCTCCTGCTCTTTTTTTTCTTCTTGTCTCTTTCTTTTATTTTCCCTTGCTCTCACATTAAGCTCTGCACCACCTGCTAACATTTCACAGAAAGCCATTGTTATCACACTCCCTCTTCCCCCTCATTTCCGTCTTTCTCTGCAACCGTTTTTTTTTCTTCGCTTCCTGGTATTTCTCTCTGCCTTAGTTCTCAGTTATGTTCTAGTTTAGCCAGCTCAGCCCAACTAGCCATACCGTGCCACCTGTCGCAGATTCCCAAGTATGGACACAGCCCTTCAAGAGCATGCACGTTCCCTCTCTCCCCACCATCCCCACGATATCTCGTAAGATGTGAGCTTTGTGCCCGTCGAATACAGACTGCAGTGCAGAGTTTCATGCTCGCGCAAAAGCTAAACCATGCGACTCATGCCTCTGGCTGTTTTTCGCTCGAAACAGCCATGCTTGAACGAGCTTCACGAGCGAGTTTGTCAGCATTTGTGGTAGACGCGTTGAGCCTATCCCGGCAGCACGCGCTCGACGTCAGGGAGAACTGGCACGCATTTAGGGCACCGCTCAGATGATGTCTTCACTTTTTCGCACACCTGTAAAAGTGCATGTCTCAAGAAAAAAACCTGGACGTTTTGCTGCCTTTATTGAATCGCTCTTCACGCAATCGAGCAACGTTACGAGAAGCCCATATTTTCGTGGACAAAAACGTTAACGTGAAATTAAAGCATTTTGCCAACACTCGGCGCCTTTTCATGCGCAACATTACTCAAGCACTGCAAATTGTCTTGCGAAACACGGAATATAAAATGAAAACCTCACTTTGTGATGCGGAGCTGTCCATCTTTGCAGTACCAAGCTTCGCAAGGCTTCTCCAGATAGACCAACTCTCCATATGAGACATTTGTAAACTTTCCTTCATGGTAACAATACTCTGTAAAGAAAGCAGAATTAGCTGCCGGATTCCACTTTACAACTAAATAACTTTTGTAGCCTCCTTTAGGCAAAATGTTTGAGGAGGCTGTTCGGGTTGCTATCAGGAAAATTCAGCTTCGAAGCAACATATTTACGAGCAGAAACGAACTGACATCAATGGAGGCAGCAATGCAGGTTCCTGTTACGAGAGACTACAAACCTTTACGAAGACCTACCTTCTGAATGAAAAAGCTATGCACAAAACAAAAGACGCAATTGTCCAAGTTCCTCATTTGCTGGCACAAACCTTCACTCCTGAGCATCCTACCCACACAGGCGTAAATTGCGTGCTGCTTTGGACAACATATTTCTTAGCTTCCTGGCTCTTCATTCAGCATTCAAATACCGTCGCTTGACGTCTGTAACTGCTTCATGGAACTTATTAGACGCAAGGTATCTCACGAATTGCATTTAAAAAAAAATGCATCCTCGGTGGTCCACTTCACTAAAAAGAATATGCCTCTGTACTGTCGTGAAAATAAGGGACCATGACGCGTCGCTGCGGACTCAAATGCTTATCTGCGACAAAAGAGTCACCTAGTGGTCCAAGAGGGGGGCGTCCATTTTTCGTGCCTCTGGGGGCTCGTCTTGAAGTATTTGCTCTGCCTCCCTTGTGCTTAACAAATATCTCAACGACGAGTTGAGAAACTGGTGAGCTCACTGCCCTCCTGAAAAAAAGTTCTATGATCCAATAACCTCATAGATCATTCATCATAGAATATCATACAATCTGTATGACATATCATACAATCTGTATGATATATCATACAATTCGTATGATATATCATACAGATTGTATGATATGTCATACAGATTGTATGTTATTCTATGATGAATGATCTATGAGGTTATTGCATCATAGAACTTTTTTTCAGCAGGGTGGCATATGCCGGCTCTCAGATAAGGCGCCAGGAAGCTACATTTCTTTCTGGATTTTGCCTGCATCTAGCTACTGCGGTCTGGTGGAGCGTAGCTTCTCGTGTCGAAGCAAAAAATTGGAGCACAATCATTTTTTTAGCGCAACTTATTTTGCGCGCGCTTGCAGTCCTGGGCACTTCTGTCACCAAAAGTGCGTACTAAGGGAGAAAGAACGTCGCTGCAAAACTTTGCGAAAAACAAGATGCTCTATGCTTTCTCGATACTGGGTGAGCGTTGTAACCGAACAAGGCAGTCGTGGTAACTTTCGAAAATTTATTAGGAATTCTTGCAGCTCCTACCTACCACCGTTAAACCTGGAGGCCTAAAACGCTTCAATGGGAAAAGTTATAATTTGTTTTCAAATATTGAGCTGACTCAGTCCACATCATATATCTCACCGTTGCTGCCGCGCAGATGTGAAACGCAGTAGGGTCTCAAAACCTCGCCCAACACTTTTTACTATAACCATGTATGTGCAGGCTACAGAAACCCCAGGTGGTCGAAATTTCAGGAGCCCTTCACTACGGCGTCCCTCATAGCCGGAGTCACTCTGGGACTTTAAACCCCATAAGCCAAATCAAAAGTCTGAACAATGGGCGTCTAGAAAATTCACTGCTCTCTAAGCGGTCAAAAATCTGGACCTTTAAGGAATTCACTTTTCCGAAATCTTTTTCCTGGCGTCGGAAAAATAACAGAGGCTGGGGTTTACATTGTTTAATGCCGCGCTTCTAGAAAGAAAGATAAAAGTTCTCTTACACTGAAATTTTTATAAAGCAGCTGCAGCATCTTAGGCTGCAGGGCATTAACCCAATGCTGCCACTTACACGTAGGCGCCGCGCTGTCGCCGATGGTACAGCTAGAAGCAGTGTAAGAGGGAACACAATAGCGCGTGGCCTCCGCGATTCAAATAGCGCTCCCGAGGACAGACGACCAGAACGGGCAGCACCAGGGGTATGCTAGCAATGAGCAGCCGGCCGCGCTTACTTTGCCTGCGCCTTTACTGCTGATTCTTGTACTCTATGGGTGAAAGCGCTTTGTGAAGCGCAGAGGCTACGCTCTCCTACGTTGCCTCTCATACTGTTTCCAGCTGTACTGCTTCCAGCTACTTCCAGCTGTACGCTCAGGTGAAGAGGTTCTGAGACTGAACCTTCGCGACCACCATGTGTTGAGTTTTGCCAGCTAATATATATATATATCTATATATATATATATATATATATATATATATATATATATATATATATATATATATATATATATATATATATATATATTGCCGTTGATTTCTTAACACTACCCACATGGTAGCGCAGCAAGAGCACCAATCCACTGTACCGACTTTCTGGCAGCGAGCAGAAAAAACAAAATAAAAAGAATAAAAATAAAACTTCTATTTCAGAATTCGCAGCGGGTGCTTTGTCATTTGCTTAAATAGCCGAACATACACTGAATATGCATAAACAAATTAAATTCATCTTCGATCAGGCTTTTAGCTACACCATTGGTGTTCGCTTCTGTGCTGAAAAAAAAAACTATTCGCACACCGCTCATAGCATATAGACTGGATTGTTCGTATTCGATTCTGTTTTGAAAAAATTCTTTTCGCGCAACCGTAAATCCCAGCATGAAGTTCTCATTTGTGATATTAGCCCTACAAGGCATCGCTCACTTTTTTCTTCCTTGCAGTGCATAACACCGGCGCAAAGAAAAACTGCCAACAAAATTAAAAGCATCTTGTCCATCTTTGCTTGAACCCTCCTTAGCTTCCTACAAAAAAAGAAAGCGATAAAAAGAATTATCAAAACAGTCAGACCTTGTGCAAAATAATTTGGTGCACGCTGGAACCGGAGCCGGCTCAAAGCATGCGCTATGAGCCGGAAACCTAGTAATCATGAGGCGATAACAAATTATAGTTTGTGCTCGAGTTGAAATAAATACTAAGTTTGCTTGTGCCATTTAGACCTGCAAAATTGGATTGCCTCTTATCTTTGCGCTGCAAACCTGGTTATGAGCAAATCATTTACAACTTACCAATTTTGTTACGTTTGGTGTTGCATAAACTGCATAAACCGCATGTGAACACTAGAACAAATTATTAGAAGATAATTTATGGAATTGCATTAAGAACTGTGTTTATTATAACGGTGTAATACTTCATGCACGGGAGCAGTGCGTAGCAGAACAAATCGTTTTCGCACGCGGCCCAGGCAAGCTGGGGATGGCAGGGAAGAAGGTAACTGTCTCCCGCACCCTCCTATTTGCAGACATTGAAATTAAAATTTGTGTCACTCTAGGCATCGTGGTTGCTCTTATCAGATACTGAGAGGAGGTTGTGTTCTCTCGCTGTTCCTTTCAGTATGATTCTGCTAGCATGCCTATGTCAGGACAAGGAAATAGCGATTTGTTTCGGTTTCGGCCACTTCACTGCACCTGGTGAAAAGCCCGCAGCAGCGGGGGATCTTGCAAAGCTGGCCAAATTTTGCGAAGCGTGACGAAATGAAACTGCTGCTTTTTCACCGGCAGTGGCTTGAATCTCGGTCCCGAATAGGGGTTTTCCTTCTCGATACTGTTACCATCACGAAGACAGGACCCTCCAATGTGGTTCACTCCAACTAGTACAGGGTTGATTGATTGATTGATTGATTGTCTTCATGACTGATTGATTGATTGATTGGCTGACTGACTGACTGACTGATTGATTGATTGATTAATTTGACTGACCGACTGATTGATTGATTGATTGATTGATTGATTGATTGATTGATTGATTGATTGATTGATTGATTGATTGGACAAAATTTTCTATTCCCATCAGAAAAGACGTTGCTCACCGACCCCGACACGCAGGCCTGGGAGACCGGGGAGATGCGCGTTCGCTGTAAGAGGCTGACTGGCACTCCTTTACTGGTAGCGACTAATACGGGAGGAATTGACGCTGATGTCTACATTTGCTGGACCACTCAACATAATTAAATTTTGCTACCCCTGGCATTATGCATGCGTATCATTATGCATGAATAACTGCAAATTTTTTCTTTATGACTGAACAAAATCTTCTTAGACGGTGAAACATTGACTATGCGCGTCCTATTGCATCTAGATGCAAGTAACGGCAATAAGTGTCCGCACTTTTCATTGCTGTGCCATTTGTGCACCTCCTACGGTTACATTTCCGTTTCTCACACCCGCGCGTGAAGCATGCCTGCCTCTCTGCCTGCATGCATAGTGTGCTACCAGTCTGGCAACAAAGATGCTTCACAGAGGGAAAAGAAGGAAACGCAATACTGGTACTACTGGTGCGAACTGTGTCGAGTTGGTCTCTGTGCCGCGTTTTGCGTCAAATTCTACCATACGAAGTTGGCATACTAGCTGTGCTTTACGAGCTGCACCAAAATAGCTGCTATTCATGTGCACGTTTTATGATCAGTTACGTTATTTCTTCTTCGTATTTTTTTCGTACTGTATCCAAATCTGCAAGACGCTCTTCCGATGGATACTAACGTAAAGCAGTCATGCCACCTTGAAAAAAAATTGCTTAATTTCTAAATTAAACCCTACTGAATTGAAACAATAGCAGGGTTTGAACCAGGCCCCGGCAGCCACGATTCAATGGAAGCGAAAGGCAAAAGGCACCCGTGGGCTCTGCGGTGTCAGTACGCGTTAAATATCCCCGGGTGGTCGAAATTATTGCAGAGGGCGCTCGGCTACTCAGCCGGAGTTCCCAGGTTCGGACCCGATCGCGCCAGCCCCAATCACACTTGGAACAGAAGGAACGCCATAGGGCGCCATCCTGTCTCCTTTCCTTTTAACCTCTCTGTCATAAAAATCTACCCCCCCAAAATACCAGACCTACATCACACGTTCTATGGAGGCGACATCATGCTTTGAACTCCAAAGGATGCGAAGGCTTCACAAAAGACACACTCCAACAAACAGTGGGCAGCACTGAGGCATGAGCATGGGAATCCGGCCTCCCTTGTTCAAAATGAAAATCTGAGCTCTTCGTGATAAGACATAAACAAAGAGGTAGGAAAAATGCAGCTCCCCCTCCCTCCACCAAGTAAACGTCAATGTTAATGGACGACTCTTCAGAGAGGTACAAACCATAAGAATACTGGGATTTTATTCACAAACAAATCGAAAGAATAATAACACACTAAGTACGCCAAAACGCACGGTAGAAGCAACGGCGCACCTAATACGCCCCACAGCTAATCGAACACAAGGGGTGAGGGAAAGACATTTATGCCGACTAGTGCAGGTCTTTGCGCTAAGCAGGATACTTTATGCCACCCCTTATCTCAAATTTTCGAAAGCAGAAAAGGACAAATTGGATAGCGTGATACGGCAGGCCTACAAAGCTACGTTAGGACTCCCACTAAATGCCTCAATCGAAAGGCTTATGAGGTTAGGAAAACACAACACCTACAATGGACTGAAAGCAGCCCGTTTAATGGCTCAAGAGGGGAGAGTAGCCAATAACGGAACTGGGAGGGGTATTGTAACCAGACTTGGAACCCGCGTCTTTCGGGTCAGCAGCCGAGCGCCGTAACCACTGAGCCACCGCGGCGGGTAATATAGAGAGTGTGCCGGAACAATTTTTGTACATACGCAGATTAGAAATATACGAATGCCTTTGCAATTGTGGCTGTGAACGATGGACGAGAACGGTGACCACATCGTCTGCGCAACATTCAAAACGAAATCTTCTGAAACGACAGAAGAGGCAGCTACAGCTCTCGCCCTATCACATACCCAAGAGAGCATCATCCTCAGCGACTCCAAAATGGTTGTCGATAATTTCGCAAAAGGGCAAACTACAAACTGCTCCTTTCGAGTTCTAAACGCCTCCAAATTATTCTGAACTGATATGAGTCTCAGCCCATTAGGGGAACCCGGGGAACGAGGCAGCCCACAATAAAGCCCGCAGTTTCTTCGACCGGGCAGAGTGTGAGTCTGGCTCCCTGAATTTCACGAAGGCCCCCATGATCTAATCAATCCTTTTAAACCAGACAAAACTTTCCCCCCTCCGAACAAAAGCCTGGCTAAAGAACAAGCGTCGTCTACAGAGGAGATCAATACGTACCCCATCACTCCTCGTGCATATTTATCCGGATCTATACAACCCGAACTGCAAACACTGCGGCCAACGAGCCAACTACAATCACATCCAGTGGGACTGGAAAATATAGCTACCTCCGGCTGGGCTGGTCTAGTTACCGCTCCTTCTCTCGAGCGGTGGGAGACCGTGCTGGCTAGCTCTGACCCCAGAACGCAAGTTTTGGCGGTGGAGTGGGCTGACAAAGTCGTCGAGGGCTATGTACTCTATGTAAACGGTACAGCGTTCCGCATTATGATTAATACCTCTTTTTAAAGTTTGTGAACATATGTGGCTGCTGATGATGGTACTAGCCTCACAGCGCGTTTGTTATGAATGGCACTACGTTTGAAAATGTTTGCTCCGGTACAGGCAACGCCTGTCGCAGTGCTTTCGTTAAAACGGCAAGAGTCCTGTGGCGAAACGGCAGTGTTGCCAGAACAAAACTCTGTATACAGCAGAGGTGTAGACAAAGAGGTGAAGATTGTAGATTGGTGAGATTGAAGTAGCCATTTTGTGTGGCTGAGAAGTGCATCACCATATTTACGTCGCCTTAAAGTCTAAAGTTACTCTGAAATTGCTGCCACAAGAGCTTTGTATTGGAAACATCTAAATAGCCTCTTATTCCGCTGGATGTCAATAATCTCTCAAAAACGTCACCGGATGTAAATATTCTTTCAAAATGTATTTTTCAGTTTGTCATTCGTAATACGAAAATGTACTCACAATAACCTTCACGCCAACTGTATCAGTCTGGGATGTACGCTATTTCTCCTGGAATGGCGGACTCTATATGCGAATTTATATGCGTCTTTCACAGGGTTCTTCTTGCAGTTATCTAAATAAAATGCTCGTCGGCTGTCAGGATTTTAATTTCGTGATTATTTTTTTATTTTAATGGCATTTCAGCATTCCTAAAGCCCTTAAGGAGTTTACTGACACGATTCGTCATTTCACATTATAGACCTTTTGTGTACGAGTTTAAATGTCACCTTTCCTACGTCAGGTGACCTTCTGTAATTAGCAGACACTGCTGTAGCGTTTTCTTTGCTCTTAAGGATCAAAATTTATAAAGTGCCAGTTGGAGTCAAAGGGGATGACATTTCTCTGTGATTATAGAAAGGTCTAAAAATAAACGTTGTAAATAAGCTGTCATATAACGATAGTGCTCTTAAACGAGGTAGGGGTGCCAAAGAGAGGAATAAATTCACGGAACTTGGTCTGTCGCAGCCTGAAACTTTGACAAAGCCTATGCTGAGTAATATAGTGTTACGCCGCGCTGCGGCGCTGGCGCACTGCAGTGCAGCGGGAAGAAGAAGAACTCGGTGTGCGCGAGACCGTGGTGGAGCCCGCCTGACGCTGACCGTCCAGTGACGTCCCCGATCCCGACTTGTAAATAAACCCGTTCCCGTCCTCGCAACTTCGTGACACTTGGTGGAGGTGGGGTTTTGACGGGCTACCACCCGAATTTCCCATTATGGCTACCCGCAACGGCACAAATCCACCACCTGCCAGCACCTCTGAGCCGGGTCCACAAACCAGCCGGGACAGCTCCGAACAGGTCAGGTTCTGGCCGCCTCAGCGCGAGCCCCGCATGTTTTCTGGCGCTGCGGACGAGGACGTCGAGGAGTGGCTCAAGCACTACCAGCGTGTGAGCAAATACAACCGCTGGGACAAGTCGATGCAGCTTATGAACGTTGTTTTCTTTCTTGCGGGAACGGCACTTTTATGGTTCGAGAACCATGAGGACGCACTAGCTACATGGGACAGTTTTGTCGACGAGCTCAAGGCGTGTTTCGGTGACACGATATCGAAAAAAAAGAAAGCCGAACAAACACTTGCCCAACGAGCTCAACGACCTAACGAGACTTGTACAACGTACATTGAGGAAGTCCTAAAGCTGTGCTCCACTGTAAATCGCACCATGACTGAAGACGACAAAGTTGGCCACCTCTTAAAGGGTATTGCTGAAGACGTCTATCATTTCCTGATAACGAAGGACGACCTCGCCAATTCGTCTGACGTCATTCGTCATTGCCGAACGTTTGAGGCCCTCAAGACTCGCCGCATTTCCCCCAAGTTTGGCCGTCTTTCCAACGTGCCCATCGTCGCCAGCGTGGACTTTGCGGGCAGTGACGACCTTGCTTCAATCGTCCGACGCATCGTCCAAGAAGAGCTGAGCCAGCAATTTCAACGCCCCGCCGCTGCTCCCGTATACAACGCATGCTCGCTACAGCCTCCACTCCCTGAGCCACAAGTCAACTGGGCCAGACAGGCCTACCCTGGTCCACGCACTAATACCGACCAAGGTCGCGTCTCTGCACCTCCAACGTACCAGTCCTATCCCCGCTCTGAGGAAGAGCACTATTCTGCGCCTCGGAACTCCTACCCCCCTCCGAGCGACTTCCCCGGTACTTACGCTCCACGTGCGGCCCTAGTTTGCTACCGTTGTGGTCGTCCTGGGCATACTTCCCGTTACTGTCGGCGTCGCGACCAACCACCCCGCTTCTTCACATAATCGTCGGCCCGGCCGTCCCTGGCTTTCCGTGGTCCCCAGTCCTGGAACCCTCCTCGTGACTGGCAGCCACGCCAAGACCGACCCTTCCGCCCCAATTCTCCCAGTTCCGACCGCAGCCTCACACCACCGCCTTCGCGACGTGGCCGTTCACCATCGCCTCGTCGTCGTTCTTCCCCACCACCGCCGGAAAACTAGCTCCTGCGGCCGATAGAGGTGAGGTCGCGGAACGGTCGTCATCAACAATTCCTCTGCCGGTCATCATGTTGAAGAACAAAGTGTCTGTGTGTGTTGGTGGCTTAAACATTCTTGCATTAGTGGACACCGGTGCCGCTGTGTCGGTGATGAGTTTTTCTTTCAAAAAGCGCCTTGGACGCAAAGTGATGTTTCCATGGGACCAGAGTGCCAGTTTTCGTGGTGTTGGGGGTGAAACTTTGCGCCCAGTTGGCATCTGCTTCGTATCAGTCACCATTGCTGGAGAGAAGTTTCGAGCAAAATTTGTCGTATTACTCCATGCCACGCATGATGTCATATTAGGTATTGATTTTTTACGTCAATGCGGGGCCACTTTGGATTGCGGAGCAGGAGAAATTTCTCTCCAGCGCAATATGCTATCTACTTTTGTGCAGGATTCATCCGACTGCAGTGATGGTGTCTTTAGTGTCACGCAAGATGTGCGTTTGCCAGCCATGGCAGCAATGTTCGTCTCTGTTCGCTCTTCGGACAACCGCAAAGGCACCTTCCATTTGCTTGTTGAGCCAGATGTGCACAACGCCGCGAAACAGAATGTTCTGGTGCCCCGGGCCATTGTTGCCGTTGTCGACGGTTACGCACAACTATGGACAGTGAATGCTTCGTCGGAGCCTGTTTTGATCCCATCGGGGCTTAAACTCGCTCGGTTTCATGCTTACGACATTCTTACTATCCAATCTGTGTCTGAGTGCGAGCCTTCCAGTCGAGCAGAAGACTTTTCCGTCAATATCATGCGCATGATCAGCAAGTCGCTTCCGTCGTCCGAACGGCTTGCTTTACAGACTGTTCTTACCCAGTATGCGTCGGTATTTGACTTCGCTCAGCCAGCCATTCCACCTTCGCTGCCAGTTACTCGCACGCAGCATCACATCAACACCGGTACTGCTCATCCGATCAGACAGAAGCCTTATCGTGTGTCCCAGGCTGAACGGAAGCTAATCAACGAGCAAGTGCAGGATATGCTACAGCAAGGCGTCATCCGGGAGTCGTCAAGTCCATGGGCTGCTCCTGTTATACTGGTACGAAAGAAGGATAATTCCTGGCGTTTTTGCGTAGACTATCGTCGGTTAAATGCTGTGACGAAGAAGGACGTCTACCCGCTCCCGCGTATTGATGATGCCATGGACAGTCTTCAATCTGCATCGTACTTCTCGTCGGTTGACCTGCGCTCTGGATATTGGCAGATCCCCATGCATCCGTCGGACAGGGAGAAGACAGCTTTTATCACGCCCGATGGACTGTATGAATTTAATGTCATGCCCTTTGGGTTATGCAATGCCCCCGCTACTTTTGAGAGATTTATGGACACAATATTGCGTGGGCTTAAGTGGGAGGTCTGTATGTGCTACCTCGACGACGTGATCATTTATGGAAAGACCTTCCGCGAGCATAACGAAAGACTAGGTATGGTGCTGGCTTGCTTCGCAAGAGCTGGACTGGTCTTAAACTCCAAGAAATGCCACTTTGGTGAACGGCAAACCCTTGTCCTCGGGTTTCTTGTCGACAAGGATGGTATCCGGCCAGACCCACAGAAGATCGCTGCCGTGCGGGAGTTCCCACAGCCACGCTCTTTGAAACACCTTAGAAGCTTTATGGGCCTCTGCTCATATTTCCGCCGCTTCATCCAAGGTTTCGCCGAGCTCACTCGCCCTTTGACTTCCCTCCTTCATAAAGACGCCCCGTTTGTGTGGTCGCCTGCCTGTGAGTCTGCCTTCCAGCAGCTGAAGTTTTTGCTCACTTCTGCGCCTGTTTTGCGCCACTTCGACCCGGCGGCGCCGATAGAGCTCCATACCGACGCCAGTGGTGTGGGCGTCGGCGCAGTGCTTATCCAACTTCACAACGGCGCCCAGCACGTGGTCGCATACGCAAGTCGCACTTTGACCAAATCGGAAGGCAACTACACCGTGACGGAAGTCGAGTGTCTCGCTGTCGTCTTTGCTGTGCAAAAGTTTCGACCATATCTACATGGACGTCACTTCAAGATTGTTACAGACCATCACTCGTTGTGTTGGCTTGTTGGCCTCCGCGATCCTTCCGGTCGACTCGCTCGCTGGGCCTTACGCCTCCAAGAATATGACTTTACGGTGGCGTATAAGAGCGGTCGCCACCATGCTGATGCCGACTGTTTGTCTCGTTTCCCTCTGCCAGACACGGCAAGTTGTGAAGAGGACTTCGATGACTGTTTATCTTCTGTCTCTACCGAGTTTCCTAGCCTTGCGACTTTTAAGCAAGAACAACTCAAGGATCGTAGTCTCCAGCCGTTGTTTGATCAAGCCCGTACGTCTGCTCCTGTAACGCCGTTCGTCATATCAGAGGGCGTGCTCTATAAGAACTATTCCGTGGAGGGTGCACGTCTGCTTTTGGTTGTCCCTGCCAGTCTTCGTGGCATTGTCCTGCATGCCATGCATGATGATATTTCTGCTGGACATCAAGGGTTTTCTCGCACGTTACACAGGACGCGGCAACGCTTTTACTGGCCTGGCCTTTACAAGTCAACTCAGCAGTACGTTGCAGGCTGTCTGCAGTGTCAACGCTTTAAGCATCGCACTGCCTCGCCCGCCGGCTTCTTGAAACCGATCAGACCACCTTACTCCCCTTTTGAGAAGATCGGGGTCGACTTGCTTGGACCGCTTCCCAAGTCTACCACGGGCCAACGCTGGATTATAGTTTGCGTCGACTACTTGACTCGCTACGTGGAGACAGCTGCTCTTGTGTCCGCCAAAGCAACAGACGTCTCGTCCTTTTTGCTACACTCGGTGATCCTTCGCCACGGAGCTCCTCGTGTCGTAATCAGCGATCGTGGGCGCCAGTTCATTGCCGATGTCGTGGAAGAACTCCTACGGCTCTGCAATTGTGACTATCGTCATTCGACACCCTATCATCCGCAGACGAATGGCCTGACGGAGCGCATCAACCGCACCCTCACGAACATGTTGTCCGTGTATGTAGCGGCCGACCATAAGAACTGGGACACTGTGCTACCGTTTGTAACATACGCTTACAACACCGGAACACACGACGTCACTGGATACTCCCCGTTCTTTCTGCTCCACGCGCGCCTACCACGCACCTTTCTGGACACGATTCTTCCTTTTTCTGACCATCGTGATCCGTCCATTGCGCAGACTCTCTGCCGTGCGGAGGAAGCGCGACGACTAGCTCGCCTCCGAACACTCAGTGCACAAGTTCGCACCAAGAGCCGTTACGACAGTGGACACATTGCGGTGACGTATGAGCCCGGTGACTACGTTTGGCTGTGGACGCCACTGCGTCGACGGGGCCTCTATCAGAAATTCCTCGCAAAGTACTGCGGCCCTTTTGTTGTTCTGGATCGCCTCAGTGACGTTAACTACACAATCGCCAAAGTCACCCCAGGCAATCGCCGCTCTCGCAAGGTCCAGGTCGTTCACGTCGCCCGTCTTAAACGCTGCAGTCACAACGCTGACTAACTCGCTCGAGGTCGAGCTTCGACTGCCCCGGGCGAAGTGTTACGCCGCGCTGCGGCGCTGGCGCACTGCAGTGCAGCGGAAAGAAGAAGAAGAACTCGGTGTGCGCGAGACCGTGGTGGAGCCCGCCTGACGCTGACCGTCCAGTGACGTCCCCGATCCCGACTTGTAAATAAACCCGTTCCCGTCCTCGCAACTTCGTGACAATAGTAATATAGCAATTATTACTCAAAAATGAACATTGTGCTTCTTTAAAAAAGGAAACCATTCAATTTTAAGACGACCAGTGGTTCAACGAAACGCTTTAGGGAAGTCCACGTGTCTTTCAAGCTTGTGTATTTGTCCGAAAAACCTACTAGTGGCTGCTGGTTGCAATTAGTAGCTTCTTAGCGCTCCTCTGCCAGGGTTTTGTAATTTGAAATTGGTACGCTGGCAGGAAAGTTACATTCGAAAATGTAAAATAAAGTTTGTGATGAACTAATCAAAACTAAGTATTCTTAAGTATTACCTCCGCTGAGGCGCTTGTTCGGGGAGCTAGAACACATGATAGAAAAGCTGACAAAACATGAGAGAAACGTAGGGTGAAGTTCCAATTGGCATCAAATGGCTGAATGCTTTTTTTCTGGAGCTCTAGCTTCAACTGGATAGGTTTTCAAAATGATGATGGCCGTTCTATCCGTCGATTCCCGTCTTCTTCGTGAGAGCGAGTGTTGGGACGATGTGGCAGCCGAGTGCTCTCCAAGAGAGAAACGGCACGCTTCTAGCATCTCACGTGCTAGCCTGTCTTTCGACTGGGCCAGAATAACTATATTCTTAAATTATGCAGCACAGTTTCCACATCTTTTACAATGATTTGCCATATTTGTTAATTTTGTGGTAAATAATCAACTCTTTCATGCTTTCCGTCAATCTGCTTATCTCATCCTCCACTTTGGAATATATATGCCTTGTGGCAGAAAAGTCTGAAGTAATATACTGTCCCGTTGGCACATGAGAAAAAGGGCTACTTCTTCTCGTGGCATGTCTTTGTCTCATTTGCCGGGCTGTCAAACCCTTTTAGTTTCAGCTTGGAATGCGCCACAATTCAGACGTTCTGCTTTCCCCGCAACATTATCGAAATCTTGCGCTACCTTATGCACTCAAAATGTAACTACTGTTTTCTTTTCCGCCATACCAAGCTTATGTTTCAGCTTCCATTAGGATCTTTAGGCAATTTTCAGCTACTGCTAGGAGGACGGGACGTAGGCAGCCACTCCATCTAAGGTGGCGGATGCAGTGCTAGCATGGTTGTCTGGCCACTTACATTAGGCAGTTCACTGAAATATTTAACTTCACTAGCTTCTTATGCATTCAGTCGTACTCCTCACAGGTGTGGCTATTGTGAACGGCCTGCAGAAGTGTAACTACTACAGTTTCTCTATTTATGGCATTTGAAAAGTATGTTCTCGTCCTCCTTGTCACTTTTCGAACATACTCCCAACCTTTGCTCCTTTTTCGTCCGTCAAATCACCTCAGGAGGAGCACATCATGAAATCGCTGATATATTGGAACGTACTGAGAACTTACAATTCTTTCAATAAAACAAGCTGGCTGCGGTCTCTTTTTAGCCGGCAATGGATCACAAAGCATCCGCGCTGTGCGCAATCCTAGACATAGTTCGAGTTTTTGCCACTACACGGCGCTTCGAAGGCGCCTTTCAGGAAGTTTAATTACATGCTTGAAAAGTTAAGATTGTATAGCGCTAGCTCCACGGGGGTTTTTGGAACCCTCCGCAGCCAAAGGCGTCGATGAGTTTCTCCTTACTTTCGATGGCACAACACTTCTGTACTCCGCAGTATATGCCCCCTTAAACTTTGGAATAAAGGACGGACGGACGGACGGACGGACGGACGGACGGACGGAAGTATCCATTGAATGGGAAGGGCCATCAGGTGGAGCATGATCACCATGCTCCATATTGTATTACATCTGCAGCTATGGCTGTTAAACTTCGATCCTGGGTAGCGCTTCATATTAGTAGCATGTCAGAGTACGTTGTAGGCGTAGGTGTAACCGGTGGGTGCGTTGCCATAGGAACCTATTAGGGGTGGTTACAGTGCAAGGATTAAGGTACGATATGTGCGGAGAAATCCGCAACTGATATGTGGTTATCACAAGTACTGTCTGGATGGTGCTTGCGGAGTAAGCAGAAGGATATCAGGAGAGAGGAGGATTTCGCAACTGGAGAAACGTCACTCTGAGAGGAGGAGGGTACGGCGAGTGTCAGAATGCGCGACCGGTCGCTGGTTGCCTCGGAAACAGCAGACAATTATCTTGGGAGAACGAGGAAAGTTTCAGTAGAAGAAAGCTTCATAGCGAGAGAGTAGGAAGCCGTAACCGGAGAGGGATTATCCCTGGAAAAGTCCGGAAGGTGGTTGCCACTAAAGAAGGACGGACCGGCGAGAGCGATGGAATCTTGGATGGTTACCCCGGAAGGAGGAAGGTATGGGGAGGGCATAAGAAGGCGCAACCAGTCGGTGGTTGCCACGGAAACCATCCGCACGGTAGCTACCGTGGAAGGACGAGGAGGGTTACCGTGGAAGAAGAAGGGTTGCATGAAAGGAGGAGACCATGGCGAGAGTGTGGCAAGGCGTATCCAGTGGGTGGTCACAGCGGTTACCATCCGGAAGGTGGCTACCATGGAAGGAGGAGGGTGTGGCGTGAGCTGAGAAATCCTTAAGCTACGGATGACTACCGTGGAACCAGGAAGGTATAGCGAGAGCAGAAGGCGCAATAGGTAGGTGGTGGCCCTGGGAACCAACTGGAGCGTAGTTACCCCAGAAAGAGGAAGAGGGTTGCCGTGGAAGGAGAAGTGTAGATGTTGGCTTAGTTACTTAAGAAATTCTACATTCGTCTGCAAACAGTTTTTCAAGTGCCTTGTTAATAGCCCTGAACAGTTGTATCAGCCTGTAACTGAATAGTGTGGATTGTGCATGGACTTTAAAGCCTACTACGACATTCGCACGGTCTTACTTTGTATATGGATACACCCAACTTGCTAGATAGTGAATAAACATATACAACAGCTGATTTATTAACATATCAGCATTGTTATTTATTAGCTTAGCAGGCAGTCTACCTTGCCTTGCCGCTTCTTTAACTGGGTCCCCGAGGACTTCATCACTCCCCAGAAAAAAGTGTTGCCATAGCATTCACCAGGAAAAAAAATGACTCAATATTCGCTCCTTCTTGGTAAGAAGCTGCCACCCTACGTACGCACCCAACAATTCCTCGGTATTGTCATCTACCGAAACCTCTCTTGGACACCTCATGTTAAAAACTCCATGCGAGAATAGTAGTATAGCATCACAAATCATTAAATTTACGGCTGTAACACGTTGGGGCTGCAATTGTTGCTCTATGGTTCTCCTTCATAAGGCCTACGTAGCTGATCTTTTGTGCCATAGTTTGCCGATTTTGCAGAAAATGCCTCCATCAAATAATAGGACGCTGGAGCACCGCGGCACATTTGCCTGCGGAGCTGTATCGTCTTCTCGAAGAGCTGCTCCACCTCGGGAACAGTTGCGGAAGCAGGATGTCTGCAGCTCGAAGTCATCGCCGCGCAGGTAAAGGTTCTAACCCATTTACGTTATGTACTTCAAGGGAAGAAACACTTCCTGCCATCAAGTTCATATAACCAACAGCAATTCCGGCTTTGGTCATGCTGTGCAGCTATGGCACCTTCCTGCCACCAGTCAGCCACGTAAACTACTGGCTCCTACTTTTCCTCCTTGCACACTCTCACCCCTTGAAATCAGGCAGTTAATACCGAGTGTCACTGCGAGGAATGGCATGCCGTAGGCTGTGCTGCTACAAACAGCTCTGGTCCACTCATCTGAGCTGTATTCGCAAGACACACACATCGTCACTGATGGGTCAACTTCTCATAACTCCTCATTAAGCGGCCTTTATGTGCCCTGATTAGGCCAAAAGTTTACATGGTGCATACAGCGAAGGACGTCCTCCACCACAGCAGAGCTATGAGGAATAAAGGCAGCAGTCTCCTATATCTTGCGCCGTAACCCAAGACGTTGGATGATCTTCAAAAACCAAGGACTCTCATGGAGCGCTACAAATCTTGTCCAACCTACTAAAGAGAGCAAACCACCAGCCAATATGCCATGACATTGGATACTTGCACCACTTCGCTGTTGCTGAAGGCCACTGTATAATTTTTTCATGGAATCCAGCTCATTCCGGAATCCTGGCAAACGTGAGAGCAGACGAAGGACCCACAAAGGTCTACAGCGCCGTAATTATATGCGTGCGCATCTTCTTCACAAAATCAGATGCATCCCAACTCGCCAAACAATATACCCAGGATGAAAATAACCGCCTCTAAATCTTGCCAAGGCATCGGTACCCCTATCTCAATACCATCGACCCACAGCTCAAATCAAGACTACCACTGGGGCTTCCGTACCATCTAGAAGCAATTTCTCATCGCCTCTGTTTTATTGTTGCACTTCCGAACAGTCTAGAAAACCATTTCAAGCCAGCAGACAGTCTATTGTGATAACTGCAGCTCAATTGAGACTGTACTTCATATCCTCTTCGAATGTCCAACGCACGCCAATCAACGTGTGCGCCTTGGAGAATGCATGCAGTCTGTCAGCTTAGTGCCACTGACACTGGACTCTATATTAGGTTTTTTAGACTGCTACAGCTAGCAGTGACGTTAAATCATACTCTAATTGCGTTATTTAGACGTTATTGGATTTTTAGACGAACTTTGAGTTGCTAGAACACTTGATCAACCAACTGTACATGCACAGAACTTTCCTTCGGTCCACATCAAAGAAGCCATCATAGAGTAAACTATTATAAAGCAGTAATTGCTCATTGACATCCACCCGAGGGCAGCCATACGGCTACAGGGGAAAGCTATACAGCTTTCTCAGAAACTTCAAAGTTAATGAAAAATTCGTCCTGGTCCGGGGATCAAACCCGGGACCATCACTTCACCGGAGCAGTCTCGCGAACAGCGACAGTATCGCGCTGTGTATTGCATATCTTCGACTTTATCAACTTCCATCTGCGGCGTGAAGAAATCAACTTCGCTGGTGATTGATTGCACGAGAGCACTGCGGTATCGCCGCAGTCGATAATGCTGCGTGTTAAACTTGTCCTCAAGAAGATAATGAGGCGTAACCACAGCGGGGGATTGGCCAAGACACAGGCGGCGACTGAAAAAAGCTCAGAACATTAAAAAATGAAATAAATTAAAATTACAAACTGCCATATTCTCGCGATGTGCAGCGCACATAATCATCAACTTTCATCTCTACGCAAAACTCAGGACCGGAAAGGAGCCGCACTTAACTGGCGCCCTTAGTCAGTGGACATCTCACTTATGCTTTAAGCTACGTGGCGGTATTGACAGATGTGCGCTGTTGTGCTTGCGGTCAGAATGTTGCAGCAGAAACGCGTCACTGGAGCAATAGGAGCACTTAACTGGCGCCCTGGGTCAGTGGACACCTCACTTGTGCTTTCAGCTACGTGGCGGTATTGACAGATGTGCGCTGCTGCGTTTGCGTTCAGAATGTTGCAGCAGAAACGCGGCACTGGAGCAATAGGAGCACTTAACTGGCGCCCTGGGTCAGTGGACACCTCACTTGTGCTTTCAGCTACGTGGCGGTATTGACAGATGTGCGCTGCTGCGTTTGCGTTCAGAATGTTGCAGCAGAAACGCGGCACTGGAGCAATAGGAGCACTTAACTGGCGCCCTGGGTCAGTGGACACCTCACTTGTGCTTTCAGCTACGTGGCGGTATTGACAGATGTGCGCTGCTGCGTTTGCGTTCAGAATGTTGCAGCAGAAACGCGGCACTGGAGCAATAGGAGCACTTAACTGGCGCCCTGGGTCAGTGGACACCTCACTTGTGCTTTCAGCTACGTGGCGGTATTGACAGATGTGCGCTGTTGTGCTTGCGGTCAGAATGTTGCAGCAGAAACGCGGCACTGGAGCAATAGGAGCACTTAACTGGCGCCCTGGGTCAGTGGACACCTCACTTATGCTTTAAGCTACGTGGCGGTATTGACAGATGTGCGCTGTTGTGCTTGCGGTCAGAATGTTGCAGCAGAAACGCGGCACTGGAGCAATAGGAGCACTTAACTGGCGCCCTGGGTCAGTGGACACCTCACTTGTGCTTTCAGCTACGTGGCGGTATTGACAGATGTGCGCTGCTGCGTTTGCGTTCAGAATGTTGCAGCAGAAACGCGGCACTGGAGCAATAGGAGCACTTAACTGGCGCCCTGGGTCAGTGGACACCTCACTTGTGCTTTCAGCTACGTGGCGGTATTGACAGATGTGCGCTGCTGCGTTTGCGTTCAGAATGTTGCAGCAGAAACGCGGCACTGGAGCAATAGGAGCACTTAACTGGCGCCCTGGGTCAGTGGACACCTCACTTGTGCTTTCAGCTACGTGGCGGTATTGACAGATGTGCGCTGCTGCGTTTGCGTTCAGAATGTTGCAGCAGAAACGCGGCACTGGAGCAATAGGAGCACTTAACTGGCGCCCTGGGTCAGTGGACACCTCACTTGTGCTTTCAGCTACGTGGCGGTATTGACAGATGTGCGCTGCTGCGTTTTGCGTTCAGAATGTTGCAGCAGAAACGCGGCACTGGAGCAATAGGAGAACTTAAAGGTGCACTGAAGAGGATTCTGAACATGTCTTTTTGCCGCGGGAACTTGATGTACACGTTCCCAGCATTCTTAGGAGCATCGACTTATTGCCCTGTGTGGCCGATTTCCTCAATTAAATCTAATTAACGTCCGGCTCCCGCCTTTTTTTTTTGAATTCGGCCTCATACGATGGGCGGAGTCTACCAACGCGTCGAGTGCCTTTCAGCCAGTTCCGTGGAGGCTTGCCGCTCCGTCATCGGCGGAGTAATACGTAGTAATACGCGGAGTGACTTTTTGAAAATGCGCACGTTGTTGGCCGAACTACGTTCAGCCATTTGTGTTTTTGTAAACCGATGAGATGGACATCGACGATCTCACAGAGCTTGAAAGAGAGATTCTTCGGCGGACGGCAGATTTAGGCGCCATCTCTTACGATAGTACGCCTTTGCGCGATACGGCCGAAGATAGCAGCAGTGGCCATCCGTCCGGCCGTACCACGGACGAAGACTCGGACGCCGATGGCTCCGAGGACGGCTGGCAACGAGTGGGAAACATGGACTGGTGAGTGATATGAACTCTATTATGCTCGTGGCACGCATCGCTGACATCCGTTTTCTGCGAAGGTGCCAGTGCGACGGCTGCGCTGCCATGCCGACAGCCATCGAGAACGTCTGCTGCCGGGAATGCCCGGCCGCCGTTAAAAAGCAGCCGGGACACAACTGCATCACAGCGCACCCCGAGTTCGGGTATCTTTGCCTGGACGAGGGTGTGCTGCAGCTTGCATATTTAAACATGCGGCATTACCGGCAGCCAGGCATGGGCGACACCGCGAACGAGTAAGTACAACTGCAAGCTTCACGGATTGCGTAATAACGCTACCGGTGCTAGCTCTTTCAACTACGTTTATTGACCACAGTGCGATCTAAAGCGCATACGCATGCGGTGCTGTTCTATTTAAAAAAAACGACAGAGAATGCCTAAAACTTCGTATACAGTGCGGAATCACGGTGTGCTATGGCCATAACCACTGCAAAAGACTGCAGCTGTCCACTGCGCAAACAAATGGGATCAGGATAGTTTGCACTGACAAAGCCCATTACTGTGCAGGAGACAGACTCATTCTCCTTTCAGGAATTAGATTACGAGCTATATAGCATAAGAAGCATGGAACCTTTTTTTACCTTACATGCTGTCATTTTCAGAAAAAGGAACCTTATTTACAGTTTCAGGAACGGCTGAAAATAAGGCAGACCTTATTGACTGCTAGTCTAATACATGTCCGGGTTCAGGTACGTCGGGATTTTGGCTGGTTTAAATTTATCTTTATTGCAGTTGGCAGCAACTGCTGAGCCAATTCGAAATTTCAAAGGAGATTGTCCTATCAGAAGTGGGCTTCTGGCACCTATATATATAAATTTCCTTAGTTGCAGTGATAACATAAATACTAGTAAGTGTGATGAAAAGTGTGCTTTTGGAGCATTTAGCAGAGTTGTAGAACTTGGTTCCCATATATGGAATTGTACAAAGTGTATATTGCCGCCCAACACCTATCCTTTCTTACTATCGCTCCCCCCTTTCTTTCCCTCTCCCTGTCCTTTTATTCTCGCTAGCCGCAGCTCAGGTTTGGATGGCAGATGCCGCGGCTAGCAACATCGTTAGCTTCCATTGTTATTTTTTTTATTATCAATAAAGAGCCACTAGCAACAACAAGGGAGGTCAGCTTGAGACATCTAGAAAAGAGTGAACATTGGGCCTCAACCTTGGTGTGCATGCTTACTCAAGTCACCATTGTTTAGTGTAGTTACAGGAATGATTGTTTTTGGTTCAAATGAGTAAATATGCAGAACAGGCACTCTTCTGGCTGAATTAAAAAAATTAGGAGGCGGCTAGGGGTCAGAACATTCTGTCCCCTCCCGACTTGGATGCGCATCTGATCAACTTCATCCTGTGTACTGCTTGCTACATCTAATCATTGGCATTGTTTCAGGCACTACCGGTTTGCTGCCTACAGGCAGTGTGTGCTCTGGCTGTGGGGGCGGCTTGGGTGCCACAACAGAAGGCCCCTGCCCGCCTGCATGGTGAAAGCAATAAGGGCAAAATATCCTGGTGAAAACCATGTAGGTTTTCAGCTTGCAACTCCTTAAAGCGGGTAGACGACGACGACGACCAAGAGCGTGGGAAGAGTAGAAGACGACAACGAAGTTCGGACTGTGTTCTCGGTGCCGCTAGCAGCTGTTCTTTCCTATTTGTAAATATATTCTTTCCCGCAACATATTTGGTGGAGGTGCGGCTTTCCCCTACGTCTACCAACGACGGAGCTCCGCAGCGGCCGCCAGTTGCCTTCCCTCATCATGACCCAAGACGCCTCCCAGCAAACCTCAGCCCCGGCCATGACATCACTCGTTCTTTCTCCCCCTTGTGACCCTGGGACATTTTCTGGTACCGACAACACTGACGTCGACGACTGGATCAACATGTACGAGCGAGTGAGTACCTACAACCGCTGGGATCCGACCCTTATGCTCGCAAATGTAATATTCTACCTAAAAGACACTGCCCGGGTCTGGTATGAGACCCACGAAGACCATCTAACCAGCTGGGACGTGTGCAAAGAGAAACTCCGCGAATTGTTTGGACCGCCGCTTGGCCGAACACTTGCTGCTAAGAAGGACCTCGCCTCCCGAGCTCAAACATCTACGGAGTCCTATGTGTCGTACATTCAAGATGTGCTGGCCCTCTGTCACAAAGTTGACGCCAACATGCCCGAGTCTGACAAAGTCGGCCACGTGTTGAAGGGAATCGCCGACGATGCCTTCAACTTGCTCGTATACAAGAACTGCACTACAGTCGACGGAATTATTAAGGAATGTCGACGCTTCGAGGAAGCCAAAAGCAGGCGTATTAGCCAGCCGTACACACGCCTCCCCAACACGGCTGCGACTTCTTCATGTGAAGACCTGCGACACAGGGAAACTTCAGCGCCCCCAGAAAATGTGACCCGCATCATCCGACGCGAGCTCGAAGCTATGTCCCCTGCCCCCCTGCATCTACATGATGGCGACAACCGCTTGCCTACCATCTCTCTGGTACAAGCTGTCGTCCGCCAAGAGTTTGCAAACCTTGGTTTCCAGCCCGTCAGCCCTGTACGGTCTTCACCACCACCCGAAATCACTGCGATTGCTCCTGGACGACCTTCGTACTTCACTCCACGTCGCCGAAACCCTAACGACTGGCGGACAACCGACGACAGGCCCATTTGTTTCCATTGCCACCGTATTGGCCACATCTCCCGCCACTGTCGAAATTATTGGTCCCGTCGCAGCACATACCGTCCTCTCAGCTCCCATCGCGACGACGAACAGCCCAGCCACTACACGCCCCCTCAAGCCCAGCACGGTGCTACAGTCGACGGCCAGATTCCCCGCTCCAGCCGCTCCCCGTCCCCCCTGCGTCGACAGTCTCGTTCGCCCCAATGCCGTCGCTCCTCTCCTGGCCCCTACGGACTCTCGCAAGCGGAAAACTAGACGCTGCAGTATCTGGAGGTTATGCTGCAGTACAGCCCCAGTCCCAAAATCCTCGATTAGCCCTTCGTGCACACCATAATTTGCTCGCCATTCATGTCGATGGAGTGCCTGTGAGAGCCCTGATCGATACAGGCGCGCATGTATCTGTCATGAGTTCAGCCCTACGACGCCGCCTCCGAAAAGTACTGACCCCTGCACCCAAAGCCGTTCTCCGCGTTGCCGACGGCGGAACGCCTCATGTTGTTGGACTATGCACAGCCCGTGTGACCATATCCGGCCGCCATACATCCATTCTGTTCTCTGTTCTAGACCAGTGCCCTCATGAAGTCATTCTTGGCCTCGACTTCCTGTCTGAGCATTCAGCCCTCATTGACTGCGCCACTAATGTTGTTCAGCTTGACCTTCCTCTTTCTGCTGAGTCGCCGTCCCCAGTTATACAGTCTTTGTGCTGTCGACTTTGTTCGTCTACCGCCTCAAGCCGCAACTTACATTTCTTTCTCATCTGTTCCCCTGTACCTGATGGTCACTACGTAGTCACTGCGGAACTTGACGTCGCCCTGACGCGCAGCATTGCGCTTCCACACATTGTATTTACATTGTCGGCCAACCGCGCGTACCTTCCTGTCCTGAACTTTGGTTCATCCATCCAACCGCTCCCGCAAGGCATCTCACTCGCCACGCTGTGCCCTGCTGCCGAATGTGTGATATCAGTGGTGGACAGCTGCTTACCTTCCACTCAGCAATGCCGGTTGCCTGCGGCCCCATCAACAGTGAACCCAACGGACGACTACCCTGACATGATCGCTTCTGACCTACCGCCGATGCAAGCTCGCGATATTAGGTGCCTCTTATCATCTTTCCGCGACATCTTCTACTTTGATAGCCGTGTTTTGGCTCGGACCTCTGTGGTGACGCATCACATAAACACCGGTGATTCCGCTCCTCTCCGCAGACGTACGTACCGAGTGTCCAGCGCCGAACGCACCGTCATAAATCAAGAGGTGGACAAGATGCTCGCAAAAGACATCATCGAGCCCTCGTCAAGTCCTTGGGCTTTACCAGTCGTCCTGGTGAAAAAGGACGGCAGCTGGCGCTTCTGCGTTGATTATCGGCACCTCAACCGCATCACAAAAAAAGACGTATACCCACTCCCAAGGATCGATGATGCCTTAGATTGCCTCCACGGCGCCAAATATTTCTCTTCAATTGATCTTCGATCGGGGTACTGGCAAATTGCCGTTGATGAAAAGGACCGCGAGAAGACCGCCTTCGTGATGCCTGATGGCTTATACCAGTTTAAAGTCATGCCGCTCGGCCTCTGTAACGCCCCGGCTACCTTCGAACGAATGATGGACTCCCTTCTTCATGGCTTTAAATGGTCCACCTGCCTCTGTTACCTAGACGATGTTGTGGTTTTCTCGCCTACTTTTTCCACGCACCTCGAGCGCCTCTCCAATATTCTGACAGTGTTTCGTAACGCCAGACTTCAGCTGAACTCATCGAAATGCAAGTTCGGTTGTCGCCAACTCACTATTCTCGGACACCTCGTTGACGCTTCTGGTGTAAGCCCAGATCCCATCAAAATTCAAGCTGTGAAGGACTTTCCTCTTCCAAGGTCGTCGAAAGATGTGCGCAGCTTTGTCGGCTTGTGCTCGTATTTTCACCATTTTATCAAAGATTTCGCCGGCATCGCTCGTCCCCTCACCGATCTTCTGAAGAACGACACCCCCTTTACCTGGGGCCCTGCTCAAGAGAACTCATTTTCATCCCTCGTCCATTTGCTGACCACTCCGCCCATCTTAGCACATTTTGACCCGTCGTCTCCCACAGAGGTTCGCACCGACGCCTCCGGATATGGCATCGGCGCCGTCCTAGCCCAACGTCAACAGGGTCAAGATCGAGTCATCGCTTATGCCAGCCGCCTACTTTCAGCCGCAGAGCAAAATTACACCATTACTGAGCGTGAGTGTCTCGCCCTTGTCTGGGCAGTAGCTAAATTCAGACCCTACCTGTTCGGCCCTTCATTCGCTGTTGTCACTGATCGCCATGCTCTCTGTTGGCTGTCTTCACTAAAAGATCCCACCGGTCGCCTTGGTCGCTGGGCATTGCGCCTCCAAGAATACTCATACTCCGTCGTGTACAAGTCAGGGCGCCATCACCAGGACGCTGAATGTTTATCCCGATACCCTGTGGAACCACCTGACCTAGAGGACGCAGAGACCCTGCCCTGCCTCTTAGCTATCTCTGATCTTGCCGATATTGCCAACGAACAGCGCCACGACTCATCTTTACGACCTATCTTTGATGGCATCCGTTCTGCAAACCGATCTCCGTCTCTGAACCTTTATGTGCTCCAGAACGGCATTTTGTATCGCCGAAACCTACGCTCCGATGGCCCTCCGCTCCTGCTCGTGATACCCCAACGTCTACGCTCTTCTGTCCTGGAAGAACTGCACGATCTGCCGACAGCCGGTCACCTTGGCGTGTCCCACACGTACGCTCGGGTGCGGCATCGCTTCTTTTGGCCTGCTCTCTATCGTTCCGTCAAGCGTTACGTGGCCACTTGCGACCTGTGTCAACGTCGGAAAAGGCCCTCCACTTTGCCTGCCGGTCTTCTGCAACCCATCGACATACCTCCGGAACCTTTTCACCGTGTTGGCCTCGACCTTCTTGGCCCTTTTCCAACACGTCCCTCTCCGGCAACAAGTGGATCGCTGTCGCAACTGATTATACGACTCGGTACGCCATCACGCGTGCTTTGCCGTCCAGCTGCGCTACCGATGTCACCGATTTTCTTCTGCAAGACGTCACCCTTCACCACGGCGCCCCTCGTCAACTGCTCACCGACCGCGGTCATTTTCTATCCAGAGTAGTTCACGACATTCTTCGTTCGTGTGACACGCAGCACCAGCTCGCGACAGCTTACCAATGGGCTTACGGAAAGGTTCAACCGCACGCTCACCGACATGTTAGCCATGTACATATCGCCAGACCACCGAGATTGGGACGCAGCCTTGCCTTATGTGACATTTGCATATAACTCTTCCCTTCATGACAGAACAGGCTATTCTCCTTTCTACCTTTTGTTTGGTAGGCATCCCACCTTGCCTTTGGACACACTCATGCCGCCTTCTTCAGCCCCCACCACTGCTTACGCTCGGGACGCCATCTCCCAGGCCACGCTGGCGCGCCAAATAGCACGTAGTAGGCTCCAAGCCTCTCAAGTTTCCCAGAAGTCAGCCTACGACCGCCGTCACCAGGCCGTCGAATTTACCCCAGGATCACTCGTCCTTCTCTGGACGCCCTCTCGCAGCGTCGGTCTCTCCGAGAAGCTCCTTTCGCACTACCGTGGCCCTTACCGTGTCGTGTGCCGTGTTACCGACGTGAACTATGAAATTGCTCCCCTTGAAACCTCGCCATCGTCCTCTGGCGCCACCACCGACATCGTCCACGTCTGTCGCCTTAAACCTTATCACGACGCTCATACGTCGCCGCCCTAACGCCGAGACGGCGTTTCAGCAGCCGGGGGTCCTGAAGTGGGTAGACGACGACCAAGAGCGTGGGAAGAGTAGAAGACGACAACGAAGTTCGGACTGTGTTCTCGGTGCCGCTCGCAGCTGTTCTTCCCTATTTGTAAATATATTGAACCATTGAAATATATTGAAAAATAGTGAACCATTTCGCACCTCATTTTTGCTTCCAATGCGTCACAGCATTTACAGATTGCATGCAGACCATTTTTGGGAATGTGCTTAGTTTATTCAGTGTCTGTGTAGTAGTATAGACAAAGTCTCTGCCTGACAGGCAAGGACAAGCTCGTCCTTGTCATACCTCAGCACCATGAGAGGTTGCTCAACTACACTCACACTCACGGCCACTTGCACTCACTTACACTCATGTCCACTCGCATTCACAAGCACTCATTCACGTCCTCTCACACACTCGCACTAATGTTCACTCACATTCACAACCCGTCACCCAAACTCATGACCACTCACTCAACCGCACAAGCTTCGCTTGTGTGGTTGAAGAGCTAGGCCAAGTAGATCAGGCTCATTGCATGGGTCTGGCCCAATAAAAAAAATTATGGCCCGAGCAGAGCTCTACAGTGCACACGGCCGGCCATAGAAAAAAAAAACGAAGCGTCCACTGCAGTACTCGAGATCCCACCTTACGCTAGTTATTGCTGAGAAGTTGACATCGTGGTTTCAGCAGCAAGCATTGGAACTCTGTGTACAGAGCTCGAGCCGTGTAGGAGGCATGTCAACAGACATCTGCCTTTCTAGCTGTGGTAATGCGAAATTCGATAAAAGGATCGGACACAACTCGTATCGGTTCACTGCACCCGCGAACCTGCGCCCATGCCAACGGTGAACTAGTAAGGTGAACAACAACGAAATATTTCCATTCTCGCGCCAGCGTAATCCTCTGCGTCATTCGTAAATAGACACCGGTATGGTGCCTTATGCTACCTCGAGCGCCTTCGGCAGTGAATATGTAATTCCCTCAGCTATCAACAGAAAAAAAATAAGCACATGCAACAAACTTCACTGTCACGCGGCATTTGCCTCCAATCATGACCACTCATGCTCACAGACGCGAGTGAGGTGATAAGAGTGCACTCACGAGTGAGTGTGCCGACCCACAGTCCTTGTAAATCGTCCAAAGGTAGGCATCCTACGCACCCGAACATGGGATTTCAGCTTTCCACTGGCAGGATAAAGAACTGGATCACCTCATACCACATTTTTGCTTGCAGTGCATCAGAGCTTTTGCACATTGTAATTCATCCAGACCACTTTTTTTTGGAATGTACTAAGCTTATTCAGTCTCCGTGTAGCAAAGACTTATTTGTAATTCAACTGCTCTATAAGAGTTGGTTTAAAAGGCTTACAGAACTGTGGTGGTGGACCAAAACTTTCAGACTTCAACTAACCTGCTGATACATGAACCAACAAGGTGTGAACCTTCCACATCTTCACAAAATTTTGTTCTGCAGCTCATCAAACTGCCATACACAACTGAATTGCAGGAAATGTATTTGCCTAGCAGCGTTTCAAAATCAGTAAGTTAGGTGGCTCCATTGCTCTTTTGCAGCATAATGTATAGCTCTGTATTTCAGCCATGCGATAAAGTACGAAAAGATGCACAAAGCCACTCAGAATAGCAGTTGTAAAATAGTTTATTGACTTGCTTAGATGTATCTGCAGAATCCTTCCGGCACTTGGTAGGTGGCCGGGATCCTGCTCAAATCTGAATGCCTGTTGGTCCGCGGGTGCAAGCACCACTCTTATCACACTTGCCTCAATTGCTCCTCTGCCAGTCAAGGGGAATGTAACTGCAGGTGCACTGAATCAAAGTTTATTCCTGCTAACAGTGTCTTGCAAGTGACTGCACAAATTGCAGAGGAGAACGGCCAGACTGTGATAAGAGCATCCCTATCCGCCAACTGGGATACGCGCTCTCTAGCAGGCAGGTTCTGCCGAGAGAAAAATCTGTGTGATCTGGCTGAACCAGTCATTTTTCTGCAAAAGATGTTGGTTGCCAAGGTGACCATTCAACAAAGGATACGTGTCTTGGCATGTCCATACAATCTGGGGCCGGGTAGACAGGAACCTGGGAATCTGTAGCTGGTTGGACCTGCATGCAAGAAACTTGTAAAAGTATGTGCTGACAAGACGTTCATGTCGACCTCCGTTACAGTAAAGGGGAAACGCACATCTTGCTGCTCGTCAGACAGTTCAGACTTTCAAACACGCTGGATGTTGTCCCCCTCACCTTGGCGAAAGCCGATCGTTGGTGCTGGGAAAGCACTTATGCTGGCTTCTGATGCATCAGAGAAGGATCGCTGACTCTTGGCGCTGCTCATAACTTCCTTGTCAAACTTTCAGGTGCGCTCTGGAAAGGAAATTGGCGCATGATATTGTTCGAAAATACGCCCCGAATGTCATTCATGCAGAAGTTACACATGTTACTCACTGAAAGTTGGAAGTGTTTGCATGGGACACAGTGTGAGTGATGTCATTGGCAGCCATTGGTCCTCATTACACTTGCAAAGTAGGATTCCGAGCCCTGCCACGAAGATGCTATGTCGGCCTCTGGTGCAGCAGAAGGGGGAACACGCATCTTGCAGCTCATCAGACAGTTCAGACTTTCAAACACGCTGGATGTTGTCACCCTCACCTTGGCGAAAGCCGATCGTTGGTGCTGGGAAAGCACTTATGCTGGCTTCTGATGCATCAGAGAAGGATCGCTGACTCTTGGCGCTGCTCATAACTTCCTTCTCAAACTTTCAGGTGCGCTCTGGAAGGGAAATTGGAGCATGATATTGTTCGAAAATACGCCCCGAATGTCATTCATGCAGAAGTTACACATGTTACTCACTGAAAGTTGGAAGTGTTTGCATGGGACACAGTGTGAGTGATGTCATTGGCAGCCATTGGTCCTCATTACACTTGCAAAGTAGGATTCCGAGCCCTGCCACGAAGATGCTATGTCGGCCTCTGGTGCAGCAGAAGGGGGAACACACATCTTGCAGCTCGTCAGACAGTTCAGACTTTCAAACACGCTGGATGTTGTCGCCCTCACCTTGTTTGGTCTAGCCTCACTGGGGACCCAGGCTGAAGCGGGACCTCCTTGCTTCCACAAGGTCCTGAAGAGAAGGCCTTGTGAAGGCCGAGGTCATTGGTGCTGGGAAAGTACTTGTGTTGGCCTCTGATGCATCAGAGAGAGATTGCCAGAGCTCGCTGCTGCTGATAACTTCTTTTACAAGCTTTCCGACATACTCTGGAAATGAAATCTTCACATTACTTCATTCCAAAAGGCTCCCCTCAAGTCACTCATTTGGGATGAAGCATAATACTTACTGTAAGTGGTAGCTGTTTTGATGGGGCACACTGTGTGATGGCCTTTTCGCGCCTTGGTAGTCTTCATCATCCAGCGTGAATTGCCTTCCTTTGTCTTCGCCTGGGACCGGTCTGCATTTTCATTGAAGTGGAGGATGGCAAGCTGCGTCCTGTAAGTTGAGGATATCGCATCGGATGGCAATGCTGCCTAATGATCTGGAGTACGTGGATGTGGTTACGTGCTGACTCTTGGAATAAACCAACTGCCTCTAGACAGAGGACAGAACTACAATATAATATTACCTTGCGAGCATCCCTGCTGGAGAAAATGCCATAGACTTTGGCGCGAAGTCAATCAAGATGCTGTGGAATGCCTCCAGAGCAAACGTTTGGCCATGGGGGGACATCTGTGTGATATCCTCGAGGAGACGCTTGTCCTCAGTGATGTGCTTGAATTGCTCGTATGCCTGGGACTCTTGAGGAAAAGGTATGCTTTAAAACAAGTTCTTTAGACAAGGGCAAAAACAACTCACTGGGGTCCATCCAAACTCTTGTCTCCTCTGGCATGTCGCTGTGGAGACACCTTGGGTACAGTCCACCATGTCCAGAGTGCTGGTTGATGACGTGATTTTTCATACTCCGCCAGACGTCGACGACCAGCTCTGCATTGCCCCCTCCAGCGCGGGCTGCCCAGTACATGTGGTTGGTAGTTGACTGAATCCAGAGGTCCAGCTCCTTGCATCCAGCCCGCTTGCTTGCCGCAGCTAGCTTTTTCTTGACACCTTAATTTTAAAAAGGCATATCAAGGAAGCCTGCAGCACATTCTGTGCAAGCAAGCATCTTTTCAATCATGCTCTCAACTTTCTTACCTTTTGAGATGTGCCAAATGTCAAAGTAGTGCTTGATCTTGGGTTCACGGGTCTGCATGTGCTTTCGTATGGCAGGGTGACGGTCAGTTGTGAGAGACCGGATCTTGATACCTGTGTTATGCATTGTCGGTGGGATAACGATAAATTGTCTACCATATAAACCTTTGTGGCATGCCATACATTTCTCCTTGAAGAATTCCAGCTGCTTGATTAGGCCTTCCTTCTCCATGTTCACGCTGGCCATTGCCTGCTCCGACTGCATGAAGACGGGTTTCAAACATTACATTCCTGTATTTCCACTCTACTTACCAACGGCTTACATAAATATTTATCACTGAATTACTGCAACAACTTTCCACAGACGTGTCTACTGACCTACCCCAGCTGGACCTGGACCGAGTGAAGAATTCTGTTGATCTGCTCAACATGCGTGGTGTATGTCAGGAACTTGGCAGAAAACCCAGGGGAGTCAAATCGTCCATCACCGGTGACATCAACCTCTTGGTTGTTCAACTGGTCCATGAGTTCAGCTTGTTCTTGTAGCCAGATCTGTTCAAATGTTATTCCATTTCTTGACTAGCCCAGTGTAAAATTACAACTTAGTTTGATTGTGCACTACTGCAGCGGTAGTTACTACAAAACAACAAAAAAGTGATGTCAGGAGAAGTGTGTTCGTTTAATCTGAACTTCATTTCTGCCTTCTGGCTAACGAGAATTGAACTTTTTTGAAAACATCTGGTCAAGCTGGGGTAAATATATCAGTATGGTTTGTTGGTCACCTTTTCTATCGCAGGAAAAAGGAGGGCATCCTGATAGTTGTAGAAGGTCCGGTCACTTGGGACCTGCACATTCATGTGGCGCAGCATCCTCAGTGTGGAAGCTACATTTGCTCCTGAAAAAGGAGGTGGCTGGACAGCAGAAGGTTTCCTGCTGCCCTTCCATTGATGACAGGCTGGCTGTTCCACGTCCGGACATGCTCCAGAGGACAGATGCTAATGACATTGATGAAGCTGCCTTTGGTGGTAGTGGTGGTTTCACAAGGCCTCGAGCACTCTGGGCATGTCTGGAACAGCTCCCTCAGACAGCTCTCAAAGACCAAGAACTGCCGTTCTTCTTCTGGGGGGGCCGGTGTACTCTCTGCGGATGACTCACTGGAATCAGAATAGAGCCAACTGTTAGGCCCAAAACCCATGCAGCTGTGAAGAGCCCACCTTTCGGTATCGTCATGGTAGGTTGGAGAGTAGCTGGAGTCAGAGTCTAGCCTGTCACCCTGTGGAGATGTGCAGTCAAGTGGATCACTGCTGCATGTGGCCGGGACGAAGGGTGGAAGCAGCAAGGGCTCCTCTGTGACACGGCCAGGAGAAGTCGCAGCTGGCGTCACTGTAGGGAAACAAATATTTATCCACACAGAATGGACGAAATGCAATAAGGACTTACAGACAGCTTCAGATCTAGTGCTGTGTTCGACAGAACCATTGTCCTGGTACGGACCACTGCTGGCTGCAGCTGTTGAAAGCCTTGCCTCAGAGGGATCTGGTTGAAGATCCTTGCTCTGAAAGATGGTTGTACAAAGGCCGATCAGTCACTTCGGTTTACAAAGCTGGAGGTGGTGCAACATAGCATTTCAGGATTGCTCTACATTCCATGCCTTCACTATAAATACACCGATTTGGGAACTTGATTAGTTTCTATCGGGTGCACGGCATCGTGAATCACAGCATTTACAACCAAACGCCATGTCTGCGCGAAATTTGAGCGCGAACAATGCACCGTTTTAGCCGGCGGAAGCATTGTACGGCGCGCGTAAAATTGCCGAACAAGCTGTATATCAAAGTTTCTAAGCTTATTTAGCCGACCCCACACTTACGAACGCGAAGCACGGAACACTGTTACTTCTTTCGCTTCTGCAAATGATGACCATTCGCGTCATGATACAGCCACGTAACTTTTAGAACAAACTATATCTTCAGCCTGACGCATGTTCGAGTCAGCGATCCTACAGAACGACACTGTCGAGCCATGCTAAGAAAATTAATTCATAGAAATACTTACCAGTACTCTTTGGCGCTTCGGGGCTTGTTGCTCGGTTCCATCGACGACGGGAAGTCGAAGCGTGGGCATAGCGTTCCAACGCAGGCGAGAGTGACTCACGTCGGGCCGATGGAAAGCGCTTATCTCGAAGTGTTCAGAGCAGAAGCGGACACACTTTGGTAGCGTCTCGGTGTTATCGAGCCCCGCGCAACGTAGCCATGCACTACGTCGCGGTTCGTCCTTCGGCAAGGCGAACAAACGTAGGCCCTTGTGCCAATTTTTCTTAGTCCGATGAGGGCACAACATCACCGCACAAACGTCCGGCATCGCGAAAATATCACTCGCGAACCGAACAACACTCGCAACAAAACGCGATGGCGTCCCACAGATCACACGAAAAAGTGTAGATCCAAGGATGTCGCAGGATAGCAAAAGTAGGAAGTGGGGCACACAGGACCTTCTGGGAGTAAGGACCGCGTGCACCAACAACCGACAAGTAAAAGAAGCGAGGCGAGCGCTTCCTCGGAGCAGGCCGAAGCCACCGCGGTAGGGCGCATCACTCCTATGGCAGCAGACGAGGAGAAAACATAGTCCGGCTGCTTCGGGCTTGTTTTTTTTAGTGATACGCTCTATGAACCACAACTATGTCGCGGATTTATCAAATTATTGTATCCTGCGTGTCCAGAAAGAGTAATAGAAATTAGTTCGATTATTTTCGCGGTTTTCATTTCACTTCAGTCAAGTCATTGGCGAAAGCAAATAGTCCGCGCGTAATTTTATTTCTGTTGGCTTATTTTGCGGCTATATTATCTACGAATGCAACTACTTATTCACGGAAACTTAAAAAACAAAATAAATCCAAAGCAAAGCCTCCACAGAGCTGACTGAAAGGCACTCGACGCGTTTGTAGACTCCGCCCATCGTATGAGGCCGAATTCAAAAAAAAAAGGCGGGAGCCGGACGTTAATTAGATTTAATTGAGGAAATCGGCCACACAGGGCAATAAGTCGCAGCTCCTAAGAATGCTGGGAACGTGTACATCAAGTTCCCGCGGCAAAAAGACATGTTCAGAATCCTCTTCAGTGCACCTTTAACTGGCGCCCTAGGTCAGTGGACACCTCACTTGTGCTTTCAGCTACGGGGCGGTATTAACAGATGTGCGCTGCCGCGTTTGCGTTCAGAATGTTGCAGCAGAAACGCGCCACTGGAGCAATAGGAGCACTTAACTGGCGCCCTGGGTCAGTGGACACCTCACTTGTGCTTTCAGCTACGTGGCGGTATTGACAGATGTGCGCTGCTGCGTTTGCGTTCAGAATGTTGCAGCAGAAACGCGGCACTGGAGCAATAGGAGCACTTAACTGGCGCCCTGGGTCAGTGGACACCTCACTTGTGCTTTCAGCTACGTGGCGGTATTGACAGATGTGCGCTGCTGCGTTTGCGTTCAGAATGTTGCAGCAGAAACGAGGCACTGGAGCAATAGGAGAACTTAACTGGCGCCCTAGGTCAGTGGACACCTCACTTGTGCTTTCAGCTACGTGGCGGTATTGACAGATGTGCGCTGCTGTGTTTGCGTTCAGAATGTTGCAGCAGAAACGCGGCACTGGAGCAATAGGAGCACTTAACTGGCGCCCTGGGTCAGTGGACACCTCACTTGTGCTTTCAGCTACGTGGCGGTATTGACAGATGTGCGCTGCTGCGTTTGCGTTCAGAATGTTGCAGCAGAAACGCGGCACTGGAGCAATAGGAGCACTTAACTGGCGCCCTGGGTCAGTGGACACCTCACTTGTGCTTTCAGCTACGTGGCGGTATTGACAGATGTGCGCTGCTGCGTTTGCGTTCAGAATGTTGCAGCAGAAACGCGCCACTGGAGCAATAGGAGCACTTAACTGGCGCCCTGGGTCAGTGGACACCTCACTTGTGCTTTCAGCTACGTGGCGGTATTGACAGATGTGCGCTGCTGCGTTTGCGTTCAGAATGTTGCAGCAGAAACGCGGCACTGGAGCAATAGGAGCACTTAACTGGCGCCCTGGGTCAGTGGACACCTCACTTGTGCTTTCAGCTACGGGGCGGTATTAACAGATGTGCGCTGCTGCGTTTGCGTTCAGAATGTTGCAGCAGAAACGCGGCACTGGAGCAATAGGAGCACTTAACTGGCGCCCTGGGTCAGTGGACACCTCACTTGTGCTTTCAGCTACGTGGCGGTATTGACAGATGTGCGCTGCTGCGTTTGCGTTCAGAATGTTGCAGCAGAAACGCAGCACTGGAGCAATAGGAGCACTTAACTGGCGCCCTGGGTCAGTGGACACCTCACTTGTGCTTTCAGCTACGTGGCGGTATTGACAGATGTGCGCTGCTGCGTTTTGCATTCAGAATGTTGCAGCAGAAACGCGGCACTGGAGCAATAGGAGAACTTAACTGGCGCCCTAGGTCAGTGGACACCTCACTTGTGCTTTCAGCTACGGGGCGGTATTAACAGATGTGCGCTGCTGCGTTTCCGTTCAGAATGTTGCAGCAGAAACGGGCCACTGGAGCAATAGGTAGTTAACGGGCGCCCTGGGTCAGTGGACACCTCACTTGTGCTTTAAGCTACGTGGCGGTATTGACAGATTTGCGCTGCTGCGTTTTCGTTCAATGTTTTGGCAGAAACCGCACTGGAGCAATTGGCACCCGGTGTAGTGGCTCAGTCGTTAAGGAGCTCGTCTACCGAGCCGGAGTACTGGGTTCAAACCCGACCATGGCGGCCACCTTTCGATGGAGGCGGAACGTAAAAGGCGCCCGTGTGATGTGAGATGTCAGTGGACGTTGATGATCCCGAGGTGGACAAAATTATTTCAGAGGCCTTCACTATCGCACCTTTCTCTCTCTTTCTTCTTTCAGTCCTACCTTCGTGTTTTCCCTTACGGTGCAGTTCTGGCGTCCATCGAGGTATGTAGGACAGATACTGCGCCATTTCTTTTCCAAAAAAAAAACAAATATTTAACCCAATTCATGGGTTCACTGAGGTTGTGGGTGTCAAAGATGTAGACTCCGTTGATTTTGAGGTAACGAAAAGCGCTTAGCTGGCCTCCCCTGTGTGCGTGGACGCCACATTCGCACTTTCACCTAAGTGGTGATGGTGTCGACCGGCAGAAATCTGCTATCGCATAATAAGCCGTGCTTAGCAGTGCTAAACCACCAGAAAGTTTTGAGCCGTTTAACAAGAAATACCAACTGAAAAAATAAAGAAACGAATATACATCAAACCTGTTGGCAAGCCCAGAATTCTAGGTATAGGAGTACCAACAAGATACTACTTGTTACTACAGCTTCTTCCTTAACGTTTCTAAAATTCAAGCGCTCTTAGAAATGAATAATTTCCACGCTGAGCGGACCCCCAATGCAGCGAATTCCTAGAAGGGCAAAAAACATGTTGCAGGCGCCTGGTAGGTCAAGTTGCTACAGATAAAAACTTGCCCTTTCACGGCTGACATTTTCTCTCTCCGAGATTTTCTTTTATGGCAGAGCACATTGTCATGATATAAATGACACTGAAGACGAGCTGCAGTCGTCCTCTGGCAAACTATTGCTTCATTTGTCAACAGAAAACGCATCAATTAAAATGAAAACGGAATATTTATAACATGCTGCAATACGCGAAAACTCTTCTAAAAGATTTGCCGCCACCCGCTGTTGCAAACACCGGCTAATTAATTTTTTGGCACTTATTTTCCAGACAGCCCACATAGGTTATCCTCATTGCCTCTTTAAAAAAAAACGATATTATTAAAGGCACAGCCAGTGCCACGAGGTGAAATAAAAATTTACATACGTCACTCTGAAAAAACATCGCATGTATGCGCATTCAACTCTTTGAGTATCATATTAGAATTAGGTCCAAAATAGTGTGCAAGCAAGCAAAGAGATGACAGAAAAGGAACAAAGCAGCGCTGGCTTTAAGGCGGATGTAGTCATTGCATAAAAATAGGCAAGGGGAGGCACGTGCCTGTAACGCAAGATAACCGATAAGAATAAATTTTAACTGAGCGGGTTCCAAAAAAAGGCAAGCGAAGCATGCGCTGGCAGAATATAATGTAGCGGTAGATATGTGGACTGGATTAGATTTGAATACATTTATTCACCACCAGAAAGCGGTTTAAGGTGAGATTTTGGTCGCGCTATAGATGGCCGTCAGCCCGTGGCTTACGGTGACCTCGTTGGCTGGCTCCACTTCCAGGAGTTGGGTCTCCGGATCCGGGCTGAGCAGCACGGCCTCCAACTG
This sequence comes from Amblyomma mixtum, assembly GCF_055824585.1. Classification (NCBI taxonomy): domain Eukaryota; kingdom Metazoa; phylum Arthropoda; class Arachnida; order Ixodida; family Ixodidae; genus Amblyomma; species Amblyomma mixtum. The sequence continues at coordinate 64,265,308 of NC_143015.1, forward strand.
CTCGGAAGTTAGGCGCTGAACCACGCTCCGCAGCAGTGCCTCCCAGGCTTCTCTACTTTCAATATTGTCCCATGCGCCCGGAGATCTCGGGCATCCTCGAATTATGTGGTCGGGGTCTCCCTCGCTCCGCAGGTCTTAAATTTATCGTCTTTCCTATCGTCTACCTAAGTGCGAATTAGCCAGACAGGGCTCGCAAAATTTTCGGCCTGTAATCGTCGTCAGGAGACGAACTATTTATTGTTTCAGCTTCGATCCGGTGGTGGAACCAGATGTCTTCTTCACCTATAGTTCTGGACGATTTCCGCGTACGTTTGCAAGCGTTCGTCCATCCCCTGGCAGTCGGGTGACTCAACGGTTACCCGGGAGTAGAGACCCAGTGGGCCGCCTGGCTACTGAAGATAGATGTGTGTGCTGGGTCCAAAATTAAGGCGATCATGAGGTCGATTTTGGCTGCGTTCAGGATGCGAGCCGTTTCCGGAGAGACCCTACCTTTTCCGATGTTGCAGATTGCAGTTTTCCTGTCGTTAAGAATCAAATTAGCCTTGGTTCCGGCACAAGTGACCGCTCTTGCGGCCTCCTCAGCTGTATCTACGTTTCTACTCCTAATGGAGGCGGCAACGACTGGTGCACCTCGGCCGTCGACTGCCGAGGCGACTGCCGCCCCCGACTGGCACTCCCTGAGGCCACGTAGGCTACCTCTCCTGCTCTAAATTTCCCGGCCATTTTAGCCAGCGACTCCGCCCTTTCCTCCCGCCTTTCCCTATGGTGTTCTGTGTGCATGTTGTGGGGGACGCATTATGATATTATCGCGGCATTGTGGCGCGATAATATCAGCGTGTATAGAAGTTTCGGCCGACCCATTAAAAAATTGTCCGGCCCATACTCGTCCTCTCATTCTTTAGATCTGGGCGATTCGCACCGCCTCGGCAAGTTGAGTCCAACTATTATGAGCCCCCATTTCTAACAGGCGGTCTGTAGAGATAGGCATGGGTAGGCTCAGCGCCCTCTTGACGCCACGCCTAATGAGTGCGTAGTTCCTATCTTTCTCGCTCGCACTAGTATCGAGAAACGGCGTGGTGTAGCGTACTCTGCTAACGACCTAGGCCTGCGTCAATTTCAGAAGGCTACGGTCTTTGAAGCCTCTGCCCTTGAGCGCGACCCTCCTGAAGATCCCTGCACGCGGCCCAGACGGAGTTATGAAAAAAATATTAAGGAATCTGGACGACACGTCTACAACAGCACTCACCGAATACATGCAGGAGGTGAGGAGTGGCGGCCGTCGCCCTCAACAATGAAAAATTGCAAAATTGGTACTAATCCCAAACCCGCTAAACCACCCAAATTGGACAATCTCAGGTCCATTTTCCTAACTTATAGAATGGAAGGGAGGCTTGTGAGATGCGTGATTCAGGCCAGACTGACGCACTTTACCGAGCAGAACGAACTATGTACGCTGAAGATGGTCGGGTTCCAGCCCAACTTATGCAAGCAGGACGTGGTGCTTCGTTTACCACACGACATTATAAATTCGAGATCCAAAGACGAGAAGGTAATTCTATGTTTAGATCTAACCAAAGCCTTCGACAATAATAAGCAGACAACAATCGACTTGTTGGTACAGGGGACATCAACGCACCTCATATGGCTTGGAGCTATGATAGACGCACCCCAAAAGGCTATTCATTCCTGTAAGCAACATACAGGGAAGGCCTCCACCTGAGCGCAGACCTCGCTATAATGCATATGCAGTCGCGTTTGTGGAGACAACACACCGTATTTCTCCTTTGCGAAGAATGTCCACATGGTCACCTGGACACATCTAGGCGAGGCGTTAGGCATTGATCACTATATCCTCAGTACAGACGTCTCCACGCCCGAGTTCAGAAGAATACTCGGAGACACCAAAATCACAAATAGGGACAACTTCCAAAAAACTTCACCCCCCCCCCCCTCGAAGGAGGGAGCGCCAACATCAGAGAATGGACACAACACTTGAGGGAAGAACACACAACCAGCCCTCAAGTGACCCATACAGCGTACAGCCTCAGCACATGATACAGATCGCCATCTCGTCGCGTTAAGGCAGGATAGAGAAAAACTCATTGAACGATGGAAGCCTCAATGTCCCGACAAAGAACTCAAACTTCGCACAGCCTCTCTCACGGAGGAAGCCCAAGAATACTCGACGCAATTGGCAAGACAAAGTTGGGCCCCGTTCTGTTCATCCCTTAAGGACACCCTGAGCACCGCCCAGGCATGGACAATCCTCTGCAGTATAATTGAACCTGATAAAACCAAAACGGCTACAGATCGAACGCTTCAAACAATTGCAAATCCCTTGGCACGGAAGAGGCGCTGCCAGAAGATGTCTTGACGCGCTATGTAGGCGACACTCTCATCCTTCCCTGTATGCTTCGTTACACCGGCCACCCCAATATTACGCTGGACGCCCTATTACAGTGACAGAGGTCCGAGCGGTAGTTCACGCCTCGCAGCGAAACAGTGCCCCCTAAGACGACCAAACAAATGCCATCATTGGTAACCTCAGATGAGATCACAGTCAGGCTCTCACGAACTAGTCCAACAACGAGCTATGGGATAAAGGAATGGATCCCAAACAAGGCAAGAAGCCTACATTGGATACACAATACCAATTCTCTTAACGTCTTGCATAGACAAACTTTACTAATGGGTCGTCCATACCCGGCTTCAAAATTACACCTAGAACAACAACCTCTTTCTCCCCATCATGATTAGATTTCGGCCGGGCCCCTGGGCTCAAGACGCTTTCCTGCTAATAAGAGAAGAGGTCCTCACAATTATCCCCAAAGGTCAAGAGCACATCATTCTCACCTTCGATCTGAAGGGCGCCTCTGATAACATCCCGAACGAAACAATCCTTCAAAGCATCATTAACCTTAACTGCGGCGAAAAGGTCTTTTCCTACGCACCAGCATTCCACACGGAACGCACAGCGACAATACGGATAGGCCAAACGCGCTCCGAGGCTCGAGAAATGCCACACAAAGACACGCAGCAGGGATCTGTCATACCACCCCTGCTCTTCAACATCGCGATGATCAAGCTCGCTCAGTTCAGTTCAGTTTATTTCTTACAAGTAGAGGGCATATACGAGGTGCGGCTTGAATGCGTTAACATTATAAGGCTACAAGTATCGGCTCCGAGAAGGCAAAACAATTTACGTGCTAACGTTGTCCAGTGGAATTATATGCAGAGACGGCGCGAATAAATGAGTTTCGCTTCCTCCCTCTGCTGAAAAAAAGTTCTATGATGCAATAACCTCATAGAGGCTTCATCATAGAATATCATACAATCTGAATGATATATCATACAATTTGTATGATATTGTATGTCATCTCTAAGATGATATTATGATTTTACAGAAATGTATGACATTTGTACGATAATTTTCTATGATTTGCATGATACGTCTATGATATTTGTATGATAAACTGCATGAGTATATTGCATCATACAACTTTTTTTCAGCAGGGCTTATATCCCTGCAGGTTAAACTGCCTGAATCGCGCACTGTGCCTTGGATATTGTCGTCTTGATCAAGTTTAACCACGCTCGATAGTCCAAACGCAAGAGCAAGCCAAAGGATGAACACGCGTGACTCGACCAAACACTTGACCCGACTTTACATCGCATTTAAACGAATGGATAAAACCCAAAATGATTTCAAAGAATCTGAAAACATGCAGAACAACCATAATCCGTTTGTTTTAAACTGCCAGCCTCTTGCGCTGTGCACTAGCTTGCCCAGCTGCGTACAGAGGGCGTCACAAATACATGACACACGCGCTAGTTTACGTCCCTGTGCAAAGAAGGCGCCACTATTGATAGTGCTATGAAATCTGAGCACAGATGCTAACGCGTTCCCTTGTGCATCAGCTCATTGAGCGGCCTTGAATATATTCCATAGAATGTTTAAGTTGCTTTATTTTGCTCTGTTACTGTTGCACACCCGCCAACAGGACACTGGCAAGAAATATGGCCTGGAAGTTCCAGTGTCATCTTTTTCGCGGCCCCAGGCTTGTGCTGCCTTTTACAGGGGCCAAAATAACCCATTTTCGGTATTCCTCACGGATCTTTCGCATATTCGTTTATAATGCAATTTTATGAAGAAGTCGAAGCGAAACCTAGACGAGGTGAAGATAACAAAACACATAACCCATCCTCCAGCGTCTTCTCTCCCATCGCTCGTCCAGATTTCGCGCTCACTTCTTTTCATCATGCTGCACCAGCTAGCCCCGCAGCATGCTCACCTGAAATGCCCTTCTTCGATCCTGACCGCATGACTTCGTCTACGTCAAGTGATCACACAGGATATTGCGCATTTCTGAGGGCGTTACCTTCCCCGGTAAACCTGGATCTCTATCTGGCGAATAGTTCAGCGCAGAAGTTGTCGCCTGCCACATATCGCCTTAAATACTTTTTACTACAAAACTTCATATATTGGCGCTGTATAATTAATTGCTGCTACTGTGAATGCTATTCCAGGGTGTCGATAGCTGAAAAAAAAAGCACGCCGCTTTGTATCTCGGCATGTTTCAACACTTGAGTCCGAAACTTAACATCGCTAACTAGTTTCTTTCGGCTGGGAGTAACCCGCCTTGTTCAAACCGACTATGAGCTACTAGGCCCAAGTTTACACCGTTGCGATAAAGCTTATCCTTCTTTTGTTATTAAAAAGTAAAAACAATGCGTGCATATTTAACTGTAGCTATATACCTGTTCCACTTGTTAGATCGATAAGCCCACCCTTGGTGCCTCGCTGTCTTTTGGCACGATTTTACAGGAAAGAGTACTAAAGGCCGTTAAATCCCCTCGCTCAGCAGGTTGCGGCTTTACTCGGAAAGGACTCCGGCTGTATCACCCTCTGAGCGCAAATCTCGGCTACCCTTCGCAACGCTATTTTATCATCGAGTGCCGCTTTACGAGAAGACGCCATGGATACTGCTCGCCACCACCGTGAATTCAATTTGCCCATTCGACTCAACTCTGAAAACTGGAAGCGAAGACGGGCCTGGCTAAGCCTAACGCCGACGTACGTAATCGAGGCGACGGACGTTGCTGCCGCCTCGAAGCAACTCCAGCTGGGCTCTAGGCTCGTCGGGCATAGAGATCTGGGTAGCCGGCGAAGCCATGGACCCGGCCGAATGCCAAGGCGAGAGTTGAATAGACACCTACATCAAATCAAGCGACATTCTCTGGCATGGAGTACTGTCACAGAAAAGGTGTGCCATACTCATCACCCGTGCAAACGGTCACCCAAGGCAAACGCCTTCCTTTCCTGCCGCCACTCCCCTCAAAAGACATCAAAATCATCTTCCACCCACGAAGGGGCCTCGACGTCGTTAAATAGGGAGCTATCAAACTTGTACACGACATTCGAGCCACAGCTCGCACAGGGCTAATGCCTTCTGCAGACTCTGGGGGCAGAACCAGAGCTATTTTAAAAGATCTTCATGATCAGTACGTGAAGCCACGACAATAACTGTATCTACTACCAAGCGCAGGAAACCACCCCTGATGGAATAAGCTTCGAGGTACCAGCCAACGCAGGCACCTCGGCAAGTACATCAGGAGCACCCATCTCAGATTTGAAGGCCCTACGGAGAGTCACTTTCCATCATAATTTGCAACACTTGCTGCAAATTTTTACGCTGAGGTGCACAGGTACAAAACATATAAAAAATAAAGGCTACGTAAATATCAACTAAATTGTTAGCATACAGGACTTTTAGCCTGAGAAGGATAGTTTGTTAAAGTAGTTAAAGAACTCATGGTGCGTTTCGCAACGACGCGGCGGCGTCGGGACGGGTGCCATAGAATGAAATGAAATTGTTCAGTTAACGGGCAGACGTTGACGTAAGTACCACAGTCGGCCTTTTCTTATACCGCTTGTTCTGAGACACTACGGAAACAGCAATTTTGTCCTAGTGGGTGCATTCTGATCGAAAATCTGTATATTGCGATGATAGAAACATGTTATCCATAAAGATACGTAAGCGGCCGAACTTCCGTTACCACAACCTGAGTTTGCTTCTGTTTTCAAGATTATCCCCTCTCCGTCGCGGCCGCGCATCGCAGCAAAGTGGCGCAGAAGGAAAGCGACCTGGAGGAGCTCATTCACGTAGTATAACGTTTCGCTTGGATGGGCAGCTAATACCGACGTATTGTGTCTCCGAAGCACGCGGCCATGCACTCGCGTGTTCACACTTAAAGGGTCAGTCTACTCACCGAGATGAGTGTATAAATAATGGCATATTCTGGTAGTTGGCACCCTATAACATCAATAATGAGGGGTCTGCGCCCGGTTTAGGCAGGAATTTATATTTTATTTCGGTGTTAAAAGTCGCGTAAAAACGCATGGTGGCGACCCCAAACGTTCATTTTGTTCAAGAAAGTGGTAGTCTTTTTTTGTAGAAGCATAAGTGAATATACTACGTACCATTTGTATGCCCCAATGTCAGAGAAACGCACGTTTTGTTCTAGTAAACTGTAGAAGGCGTACCGCTCGCTTTTTCTGTAAATCACATGAATATTTATAGTTACACGTACGCAAAACGCAGGCACATTCCCACTTTTAGTTCAGCGTATGCTAGCAGCGACGCAAAAATAAACTTAGCCTATAGTGGCGCCATCTGGTCGTCAGGACGGGAACCATTGCTGTAAACAACCCGACTCTCCACTTAAGCCTAGGAGCGGCAGAATCGTCACCCTAATGATTAAAATAAAGCAAATTTATCTCTTATATGTTTTCTTATACGCGAGATGAGACGAAGCGAAAGACAGGCGCCCCATTTATGGCCAGTGAACGCGCTGAAAAAGGCAGCAACAACGAGAATTCAGTCCGAAGCGAGAGGTCCGGCTTCGACGGGCGCCGCCATGTTTGTCGCCGCGCGGCGGAAATCCAGGTTGTTGCCAGATGAGACTACCATCTCATACAGATGTGTTCCCACATTAATAAATGCTATTTTAAATTGTTCTGCCGCACTCCTTGGCACCACAGCTGGCTAAACGGTAACTTGAGTAAAGAGCTATCGGTTGCCGCAAAGAAAATATGGTCGATAAAATTCAGTAGACTGACCCTTTAAAGTAAATCACCAAGCACACTGGTGAATCATGTATATTGTCACGTTGTAGTGAAGGCAGTTCAGCGGTCAAGAAGACACTAACATGACTTGCAAACGAAGCTCTTTATTAGGGCTGACTTGCGCCCGCAAAAGAACTGAACAGCACGGCAGCGGCGTAAGAAACAATCGTGCTCGTCAGTCGTCGACCTACGAATGCCCGTCGCTCCCTGCATCGCTCAGTTTAAAGCCGGCAAGGAAGCTTCGAGATAACAGGTCAAGATCACCTACTGTAATCTGGAAAAACGTAGACACAGCTCTTCATGGCTGTGATCAATCGAGATTAGTCCGGTCGCTTCTCGCATCACGAACAAAAATAATAACACCCCTTTCCTACGGCCTTTCGCAAACGAACGGACGCTACAATGATGCGTGGCAATATTGTAAGCTACTTTATATTATGGTTTTTGATGCAGGGTGCGTTCAATAGTTGCATTTTGATCTTCCGTGTACGAAAATATTCGTCCGTCCGCTTTCCATCCACACAAGGGGAAAACTCGCGGATGTAAATATCGAGAAAAAAATTACATTGAAGTAAAATTCGAACCCGCGCCTCTTGGGAGCTAGGCTGATGTTCTAACCACACGACCACTGCCACAATCCATTTTTTTCTTTACTGCATCGAGGGGGCCGCTAGGGCGCCGGCGTGTGCAAACTTGTCTCACATGGGATTCATAAACTTTGCCTAATTTTGGTGGAATTTCAGCAGCCTCTAGACTATGAACAATCACGATAGACATCGGAAGGGCCCAGGACCACGTGGATCCCAAGAGGGCAGTGGTTAAACCAATTTTATTGAAGCCTTCGTCAATGCATTCGGTGCATCCGCTCTAGCGGCTGTGCTAAACTCAACGTCGACCTCAGAACTGCGGCCGCCAGCCAGACGGAGACGCCGCTTCTCTTCGGCCAGTGGGCTCCGTCCAGCCGGATCTGGACAGTCATGGAATACATTGCGGTATAAGAGGAGTGCATCTCACCCGCAGTCAGCGAGAACAAAAACGGATGGATGAGAGCGAAAACCGAAAGAGGATGCGATACGGCAAAGAGGGTGGCCACAGATGAGGAAAAGAAAGCCCCTATAGCGGTCATGACGACTCACAGGCAAACGAGACCACCGTAAGGATGGACATGAAAGTGGCACAGTGATCTGTTACGTCACGTCAGCCGCGCCTGCCAGGCGAAGAATATAAGATAACCAGTCATCAGTCGCCCACGTTGAGGCCGCGTTTCGGTGGAGACAGTTAATTTTGAATATGGCGTTGATCGACCGATCGATGGTGTTGAGCTCGATGTCTTCTGATGGTTCGGTGATCCGGCGACACGTTGAGGAACAGAGTGGACAACTTCTTCGTGACTATGTAGTTTATTTCACGGGCGCTCACCACCGACCCGTCCTCCGATCTCCCTTTTCGCGCCAAAAACTCGCCCTTAAATCCCATTGCCCAGCATCCTGGGGACCCTTTTTGCAACCAATATGAAATGCGCTTGTCAGAACCAATCAGGAGAATTTTGTTCAAACATAAGGAGCCAATAGCACGCCAGTGCCCGCGGGGTTGTTGTTTTCGCGAGCACGGCGCGAATTCTATGAAGACGTTACGCATTTCCGCTTGGTTACAGCACCGACACACGCAAAACAACAGAGGAAGCACAGGCAAGCAAGCAGGGTAAGCAGTTCGAACCGCGCGCACTGCCCTGGTCGCGCTCTCCCTTCGCTGCTCGCCTCTGGGACATCCGGTCCGTCATGCGCTGTGCTGTTGAAACCAATAAATTTACGCGTACCCCCCCCCTTCGAAACTCCAGGGATCCGTGCATAAGCCGCGCCCTGCGGCCCGAACGCGACTTTGCAAGGCCGGGCCTCCTCACTGCCGGTTAGCTGTCGTTGCCGCCATATGGCGAGTTTGTCTAAAAAAAAAACGATTTTGATGGCGCCGGGATGGCGGCTGCTCGAGGAGCCCTGGCAAACAGCTAACACACACAAAAGCAAACGGGCCAAGATGCCGGCTTCGGGGTGTGTGCACAATGGGTCCCTGAGCCGCAACCCGGCAACTCAACTGAGGCGAAACGCAAAAGGCGCCCGTATCCTATGTGATTGAAGTGCATGTGAGGCGCTAGCTCTACCCCCCGCCCCACCCCTCCCTAGATAACAAACAAGTAACACTCTGGCGAATACCGCAGACACACACTCTCCCCTCACCCCTTACCGTAACCCACTATCATCCCTCCTTCCTCACTCCTGCTTGCGCCCTATGCCTAGAACCCTTCGCTTCTTCCCTCCACATCCTTTCCCTCTGCCCGCGGACCCTCCCCCGCGGGACCTAGAGAACCTCAAGACCTGTGAGAACTTAGAGACCCTGCTTCGCTCGGAGGTGTGGGTGGTGAAAATATTTTAATGAAATATTTTAGGACGTTGTAGCGGTGCCATTTCATGAAATGAAATGAAAATTGGATTTAAGGAAAAGAAATGCCTGTCTCTCATATCTTGGTGCACACCCGAAAGGATTGACGTCACACGCTGCACAAATAAAAAAATAAAGAAAAGACAAGCAGTGCGTGAGGAACCTATCATATCTCGGTGGACACCCGATCCGCGCCGTAAGGAAAGGAAAATGAAAAGAGAATTGGTTTTAAGGAAAGGAAACGACTCCTGCCTCTCATATCTCGGTGGATACCCGAACAGCGCCGTAAGGGCCTTAAGGAAAATGAAATGAAATGAAAATTGCTTTTGAGGAAAGCAAATGCCTGTCTCTCTTATCTTGGTGTACACCCGAGAGGAATGCACGCCACAGTACATGTCTCTAAAGCAACCCTCTAAGACAGCACCGTATTCACTACACGCGCGGCTCCTCCTCCGCCTTGCCGCAGCTTTTCGCTTCGAGATATGCAGGCTTAACCTTAGCTAAGGCACAGCCAATTTTTTTTCTTTCTCTCTCTCTCTTGAGGTGGTCGAAATTATTCCGAGACCTCCACTACGGTACCTCTTTCTCTCTTCCATATTTCACTCCACCATATATCCCTTCACTTGTGGCGCAGTTCGGGTGTCCAAAGAGATATGTGAGACAATTACTGTGTCAATCCCTTTCCTCAAAACCAATTTCTTTAACAATGGTACACCGGTGTTCATTGGGCTCATTGGCGCTGGCGTTAACAATGTTGTATGCTAAGAATGGAAAGACCAACCCACTACGCTATCGCGCCATACCCTTCAGGCGGAGCTTAAGTGTCCTCTCCAGTTTTATTGATTGGAGCTTGGCATCTTGAGCAGTGGATGGACAGTGTGCCGTTCTCTCCACCATACGGCGATTGCAGCTTTAAAGCCAGCAGTCCCCGGTGTGATATCTACATGAATACCAGAGAGCGATAAGGCGCTTTCTACAAATTCAATCTTCCCTCCATTGCCTCTACCACCGAAGGTGCTGCAGCAGGCGCTTCATGAAACAGCTCAGCCGGCTTTGGATGACACACGTGGCGTCGCAACCTTCAAGGATTAGTAGCATCAGGCGCTGCCGTTAAGTGCGCTGGTTCTATGAAGGAAGGGAAGGGAAAACTTTATTTACACCAATGGTTTTTCCTGCGGTTTGGGGGCATCTTCAGAGACGTCTTGGTTCTACCCCCAGGAGCCTTCTCTGTCGAAGTCGTTCGCCTCTAATCAGTGGTCGGCTGCCCTCAGTCCAGGGCTCCGCTGGCCACTGCCGCCCGTTGAGCTCGCTGCACCAGACCTTGTTGGTCTTCACAGCGGTCGCTGGACAGCAGAGTCTCCCACTGCTCCGCACTCGGGTTTTGTATTTTGGGGACCACGTGTATGTTTTGGCAGGCCCATGTGATGTGGTATAGCGTAGGTTTTTCGTCGCACCAGGGACATTTGTCCGTGTATATCGTAGGGTGCATTTTGTTTAGTATATGTAGGTTTGGGAAAGAACCTGTTTGTAATTGTCTCCAAGTGACAGCTTCCTCTCTGCTGAGAGATTTGTGCGGTGGGGGATATCGCATTCTTCTGCCTCTATAGTTTTGTAGTATGGCCGAATATTCCCTGGGTGCTGGCGCGAGTTCGGTGGTCTCGTCGGATGCTCGGAAAGTAATGTATCCTCGAGCTATCCTGTCGGCCTCTTCGTTCCCTGCCGCCCCCGTGTGCCCCGGTACCCACACAATTTTGTGTGGGATCTTGTCGTTTTGTTCTTCCTGGTTTTTAATTCTGTCGCTCGCTGCGAGGAGTATACGGAGCGCGTGACGACCTATCCTGCCATTCATGTAATTTCGGCTGGTTCTATGAAAAAATATTCGGTCGGCACTTTGACCGTCTGAAGTGTGTAGAGGTGAAAGCATTTTCCGCACCAGTTTGACTGCCTCTGTGGCACTGGTGACGTCACCACCGGATGACGTCACACATAATTAATGGCTAATTACTAAGAAATTCCAAACTACTAATAATGGCTGCTGATTAATGACTAAATACTAATTAACTGCTCATTTGTGAGGCTTAATCTTCGCCTTTAGGAGTGGAACGCGAGAGCATGTTACAGTGCTTCCAGGGAGTCCACGGAACGCCACCACATGTTCGGCGCGATGCCGTGCGCTTTGAGCGCAACGCTTTTTGAGGAAAAGCGCAGTAATTCTCTCTCATCTCGGTGGACACCCGAGCCGCACTGTAAGGGAATGGAGGAAGGTGGGAATGAAAGAAGAAAGAGAAAGAGGGGCCGTCAGCATCTGAAATATTCCTGAAGCAGGAAAATTTGTTAATCTCGGCAGCTATAAGTATCTCTGTCGAGGTTGCGCTGCCATATTCCCCCTCTAAATTTCTATCTGCACAGGTCTGGTTTGGCGTTATCTCCCCTCTGTGCATTTTGCCCTAAGCCTGAATCTGTCGATCATTTTTGATGATGATGATGTCCTCGGGCTGAATGGCACATACCCACGGCGGGGGATTGGCCAGGGTGCATAGCGGATACAAACGCACTCATGTACAGGGAATGGAGTATAATTAAATCTAAAATTTGGGACACAGAGCTAGAATTTGTACAATACAAAAATACTGAGAAAGAAAAGTTGTGAATTCACATTCTAGCAGAGGAATCTACCAGATGAAATTATGTAATTGTGAATAGAATCGAACACTGGTTTCAGGGCATATCCCTTGGCGCTTGCCCCGAAGGATAAGAGAATCGGAATAGATAGAGGAAGCCCAAGCCGAGCGAGGGGGATCTCCAAGCAAATTCTACGGAGAGCAGCGAGCCGCCGGCAGGAGAGGAAAAAATGTTCTATAGACTCAATTTCGCCACAGGACTCACAAAGGTTGGATATCGAAAGCCCCGATCGGCATAAATAAAGATTTAGCCGCGGTATCCTGCAGCGCAAAAGGGTCATGGACACCTCACATTGCCTCGAACTGCACATCCGCACACTCCAAGGAAATGCCAGGTGTTGAAAATCCGCTGCAGCGAGGAGAGGCTCATGGCGCAAGGTGTGGAAACGCTGGAATCGCTGAAAGCGTGCTAGAGTCAAGAAAATAGTATTTGGGACGAAAGGGACAATAGGACCATCAAGGGCAGACTTTGCTAAAAAATCAGCCCTCTCATTAGAAACAATGCCACAGTGCCCAGGGACCCAGTGAAAGCGAACTTCTGAAACTTGTGGAGGAATAAAAAATTGAAGGGAACGGCTCATAGGAGTATCACTCGAGGTTTCGAGCGCTGCCAAAACAGAAAGGTTGTCTGAGAGTATAATAACCCGAGTGATACTGCAGGGAATCCTTATTAAGGCCAACTCAATGGCCAGAAACTCAGCTACAAAAATAGGGGTATAGTCAGGGGCCCGAAATGAGTAGCTCCAATCAAGAGCCCTTGAGTAAATACCAATAGCGGCCTTTTCATTTTGCTGGGAGGCATCTGTATAGACGGCAATATGGTTAGGAAAATTGTCTAGGTACTCCTCTATGAGCCCATTTAACATATTGGCGGGCAGGTTCTTAGCATTCCTTG